>NC_092236.1:44059548-44279548 GCF_036320965.1 Panulirus ornatus | reverse complement strand
AAGGGTTTACTCGTCCAAAATTTGCGGGAGAATAAGACTGAAATAAAATTCGAGAAAGAATATACTTCAAGGGAAACATTCGGAAGAATATCAATCAGGTAAACTTACGGGAGAATTAGATTCCAATGAAACTTTAAGGAAACTGTGCATTAATTAACACCTAAAGGGAAAATTTACCTCAGGCGAAACATAACGGTGAATCTGTTTCGAATGAACTGTGAGAAAGAATCTACATCAGCAACACTTGAGGGAGATTGTGTTTCAAGCTAAAACTTAACTAAAACTTGAGACAGACTACGTGTTAACACTTGAAGGAGGATCAGGAACAGCAGCTGAAACTTAAAGGCGAAACATCGATGCAATTTGACGGAAAATGTACCTCAGTTGAGACCAGAGGGAGAACAGGTATCAGATGGAGCTTAAGGAATAAGATACTTCGAATGAAACTTGAGCGAGGAAAAAACTTCAATTGAAATTTGAGGTAGAATAGATAATACCTGTAACTTGAGGAAAGATATACTCCCTCTGAAGCCAGATAGAGAAAGTATGTCGCTGAAACCTGAGAGAATTAACCTAATCTGAAACTTCGGAGTTTTGACAAAATAACTGAAACCTTTGCGAGAATAATGATAGACTGAAACTTCTGGAAGAATATTTCTCTCATACATTGTGGATCAATTCCCTCCACGTTACAGATCTACTGATCCTTAGTGACAGAGTGGCAGATGGTTGCCGCAACTCACATCATCATACCTGTAGTAATGCTCATCAAGCAGCTGTAATATAGATCACCACCGCTACGTCTGTATCCAAGTTCATTCCACACTTGTAACGGAGCACAAGATATCTCTGTGACGGGTCGTTCCACAGATACACATGACAGTATCACCGTAACTCAACACCTGTGTTTAAGGCTCCTTAGAAACGTGTTAGGGCTCACCACACACTTGTAACAAAGCTCCCAGCAAGCCTGCTTGGCCTCATAAAGCAACTCTAATGAGGCTCCCTACACGACTGCAGGGCTCGTAACATATTTGCAACAAGGCTTCCAGCACGCTTATGCAGGCTCACCAAACACCTGTGTCAAGGCTTCCTCACAAACCCGTAAAGACTCACTACACACACGTAGCGGGGTTCCACACAAACCTGTAATGTCTCATCACTGACCTGTAACAGGACTCCCACAAATCCGTCAGGCACACTCTAAACCTGTAACAAGGCTTTCACCAAGCCTGTACGGGCTCATTGCAAACTTGTAACAGGGCTCCCGAATAGCCTGTAACGGTTCATCACACACCCACACTCAACACAGGTGTGTCAGAGGTCACGCCCGGGGCATTACCCACCGATCGCGATGACTTATGCAAAACACCCACTAATTGGTCAGTCATCAGGCGGCGGTGCGGAGGGAAGAGGTAATGCACCGGCTCGGAAAAGCTGTTCCAAGTGAGCCTCATTACTAGGCAGTAGCTAGGGCTAAATGCACGCTGTGGAAGATGCGATTTAGGAGGGGTCGAAAGGGAGAGAAAGAGAGAGAGAGGAAAGAGAGAGAGGATGCTAAAGTTGCAAAATAGACGAATAAAACCTTACTCTGAAGAGAAAGACGTCTCTTTGCGTTTGGCGTCGAACTCCAAACTCTGTCTTGTCGCTCCGTCCCCTGTGACATGAACACCAAAACAACAGAAAGCATCAGACACAGTGAAGCCATCAACACACACATAGTCTCACCAATCACAGTCACTACGTCCACTAAGACCCGCGCAGGAACCTGTGGAGGAGCAGAAATAGCACCAGTAGCAGCAGCAGCTGTATCCCCAGGCCGACACGAACACTGTTCATTACCCTCGTCATGACCAACACATCCATTCCAGGGATCAACTAACTTATGAAAATATTCATAGCCGCAGCCCGACAACTAATCAGGCTTGATGACAGAGCCCAGCAGAGTCTCCGTGATCCGGACTGGACCGCTGGGTTCCAGGGAAGAGCATTAGGGGATGAGCCCAGCCCGGGCTGGTGCTGCCAGTGTTAGCTGGGATAGCTCGCTCTCGGTCAGCAGATTGTAGCGAACAAACTGTTCCAGACACATTACACATGGCAAAGACTTGTATACAAGTATTTGTCGAATTCCAGCCATAAAAATACAAATATAAGCTGTTTTGTCCACTTTTGTCGCTGGGGTTTTGAGCGAAAGGGATGGGGAGAATTTCCACTAATAGACATGCATGTTTAGTATTTACAATCTTAAAAACAGTTTTTGCTGATATAAGAAAGATTCTTTTTGCCTCTACAGGAAACTTGCCATGGAGGAGGCATAAATCTACTGAGTCAACAGAGAACATTTATGAGTGTCACACTCATAGAAGACACTCATGGATGCCACATTTATAAGCAAGGATAGTGATTGGTGTTAAGCCAGTAATCGAGAACGGTGATGAGTGCTACAAACATGAAGGACAGCGTTCCTTCTCGTGATGCTGAAATCACTTACAAGGTTTCCTTAAAGATTAAGATACAAGAGCTTGACTATGAACTCTGCCAAACTCCAGTATAAGATACTTCAGCATAAAGCTTTGTCTCCAGCTGATTAGATAAACCTTTGATCGATATCATGTTTTGTTATGATCGTCATGTTGAAATACAAGTCTCATGATTATGCCATGTAAGATGTAAGAATGTTGGCGTGCTTAGAACGTCTGATTGGGGGAGGGGGAGCAGTATACCAAATGTGTGCTGCGAAGAAAGTGAGTTAGAAATACTTAGAGAAACGGAGGTATATATGCAACGTTTATGGATCAGGAGAAGGGATGAAAGAGAAGCCTGGAAGAGGGTGCTACAAATATATGATGCAAATAGAAATTATGATGTATCTGCGGGTCAGAAGTGAGGAGGGTGAGTGGTTCTAGGTGACGGTGGCGTCAAAGTTGTTTGATGTCACCTTGGATAATTTAATCTGTTCGTAGATGAGGTAGCGAAGGAGGTAAATATGAGAGTTTTCGAGCAAGAGGTGGGTCTTGAGTATCATGTGGGTGTGGGTTGCTTCAGAGGTGAGTCCGTTGTCCTTTGCAAATGACAGAACTTAGGTTGGCACCAGAGAGGAACTCAGGAGGTTGATGTCAGAGTTTGTGAGGATTTCATAATGAGGAAGGTGAATTAAAGTGAACAAAAGTAAGGTAACGAGATGTAGTAGGGAGCGATACAGGGTGGTGTGAATACATGTTAAATAAGGAGGACAACGAGAAACTGCAGTGTTTCAGATATCTGAGGGTGGACGTGACAGAGAATGGAATCAGAGTGGCTAAGGTGAGTCACAGAGTGAATGAAGGAGGTAATGTCTTATCTACACAAAGGAGAGCGTAGAAGGAGAGGTCACTGTCTGTAAATGCAAAGATGAGTATACGTGAAGGTTTAGAAGTCCTCGATAGTGTTGTATGGATGCAAAGGAAATCGTGAAAGAAAAGAGAGAGAATGTGATAGAAATGAAATGCTAAAGACGAAATGATATGTAAGACAGCCTGCTGGTGTGAGGAGAGGCTGCGTCGTAGGAATGTGTAGTAGTAATGGGGAGAGGCTGACCAGGGTATGCTGGAATGGTTTAGACAGAGGAATCGCGAGTGAAGGAATACTAAGAGGATATATGTGTCAGACGTGAGAGATGCAAGGGATTAGAGAAGATTAAAAATGGAATTGGGAGGGTGGAGTGATGGGGGTTTAGAGATATCGGCCAAAATATTCAAAACAGTGTGAGGTGTGTAGTTGATAGAATAAACTGGATCAATGTTATGTATGAGGAGCGACGTGCTACCAATGATCTGAACCATGGCAGATGAAGCAATGAAGATTAGCCATGGAACAGCCTGTGGAGCTTGGCTGTGGATGGTGGGCTTTGGTTTCGATGCATTATACATGATGGCTGGAGACTGAATGTGTGCAAGTGAGGATCATGGAAACCAAAGTTGCGCAGAATATAAAAAGAAAGAAACCAAAAATGCCATTTATGATTATATGCAATGAATTACGTCTCTTCACTATCAAAATGTATTTTTGCGGTCTGAAGTCAGCATGAAAACCCAAAGGAATATCATGAAAGAAGATACTGAAAGTGGTCCCTGAAGGAGAGAAAGAAGGCTCCCCCCTCTCGCACCATATGGCGAAGGAGTTGGCGCCGCGGCAACTAATGTGCGCATGCGTGACTGAACCACGTGACTAATGACGTCATCAATCTTGGCTACGGGACCCGGGCGTGAGGCTTAAATTTTTATGATGGCCGGTCTCGTGTTGGCCGCCATCACACGTGGTCATTAGAGAAAATAAAGATAAATTGCAGGAGAGAGGGTTTGAGGCCAATTATTCTCTGATAGATCACTAAAATAGATTTTTTGCGTAGATCAATCTTTTGACGAACTCTCGGAAACATAGCATTTCGTCTTACATATATATATATATATATATATATATATATATATATATATATATATATATATATATATATATAATTTCAGCCGGAGCAATTTCTATTAAAGAGTCCTGGTGCTAACGAGTGCTTTTTAAAGACTGCGCCACTGGCAGTCTACTTGACTCCTTTCGAGTGAAAAGTTCTATGAAGAGACTGCACTCCAAATGGCACAGACTCGCCAGAGGTAACCTTCTCTTCGTAGTGTAGCCTCGAGCACACGGAACCTTTAACACACACACACACACACACACACACACACACACACACACACACACACGCACAGATCTGCGGATCTCGGATCTCCAGCAGCCCAAGCGAGGTAAAGGCAAGCAGGCTCAACTCGTCTGGGACAGCCTTATCCACCCATGTTGAGTTCATCCCAGAGGAATACGAGGTGACTCGCCCTCCACTCCTGGCCGTCTGATCAACTCGGATGAATACATGACTTTGCCTCTACGATGACGAGTGAGAGCCAGCCCTTTCCAGTCCCGGTGACTGGCCCTTTCCAGTCCAAGTGCCTGGCCCATTCCAGTCCCGACCACTGGCCCATTCCAGACCCAGCGTCTGGCCCACCTCCCTTGCTCTAATGCCTGCTGCTCCCACTCCACCCACTAGTACCTGGTCCACCCTAACCCCTGTGCCTGGCTCACCTCCCGAGCTCCAATTACAGGCTCACCCCAGCCCAAGTACCGAGCTGGTGCCTGGCCCACCCCAGCCCAAGTGCCTGGCCCACCCCCGCCCCAGCAGAGCGTGGCCCTGTCCGGGGTCACTCTCTGGAACGCGCCTCGCCAAAGCTAAATGAGAATCTCAATTTACAGGGGAGTTAGTGCCTCTGGCTACTGCTGCTGCTGCTGCTGCTGCTGTGGTGGGGGCAGCTGAACAATAAGGCCCTGTGTCGGCCCCTCCTTCATGGCGCAGCTCCAGCTAATGAGGTCCCAGGGCGTCCTAAAAGTAACCATTTCCTCTGCTAGAGAAAATAGTTTAACAATTGCTTATATAGTGGCCATCTTGGCAAGACAAGGACCTGGTTATTGATCGTATATGGTTTCCCGACTGTCTGTTCCTCTGTAACCCATTGTACGTTTAGTAGAGATTGAAACCTTTAAGTAACTGTTCTGAAACCTTTAAGTAGCTCTCTGAAACCTTTAAGTAAGTTTTCTTGATCATTCTCTCTCTCTCTCTCTCTCTCTCTCTCTCTCTCTCTCTCTCTCTCTCTCTCTCTCTCTCTCTCTCTCTCTCTCTCCTGTAACTACCATTTAAACTGCGAGGGTTGAGGTAGGGGAAACAGCATAAGTTTTACTATCTTTTAACCCAGAAGGACGTGTATACACAAACCCTACCTGATTCTAAACCAATGTATGTCTTGTTTACTTACCTCTGCTCTTGAGCTGTGAACATAAACCATTTTCTCTATTCAATATTCCTTTTCCGTTTCCAAGCCTAAACCCTTTATTCACGGCGTGATTAAGATATAGATAGAAACAATTTTCCTAGCAAAGGATTTACTGAAAATGCCCACTTTTACCTTATTTGACCTTATTTCTTGAGCGTTCATCTTGTGTGTTCGCATCTTTCCCCTTGGGTTACGCTGTGACGTTAATATCATCGGTCAAGATACATTCTGGAAACTGAACAACCAGACTAAAGCTGATGTTTGTCGTGTTTTTATTTTTTCTTCCAGTGAAACTTCCTCCTAAGTTCTCATCATGGAAGGGAGGTTACACTGGACACCAGCCTTATACGTACAGGCCAGTAATGCTCCCTCCAACACCTGATCTATATGGCAGATCCTGCCTCCCCCCGCCCCCCCAGTCTCTCTCTCTCTCTCTCTCTCTCTCTCTCTCTCTCTCTCTCTCTCTCTCTCTCTCTCTCTCTCTCTCTCTCTCTCCCTCTCTCTCTCTCTCTCTCTCTCTCTCTCTCTCTCTCTCTCTCTCTCTCTCTCTCTCTCTCTCTCTCTCTCTCTCTCTCTCTCTCTCTCTCTCTGTTTCTCCAAGAGTCTGTCTCTGTCTACCATAGACCTCATCTACACTGCACTGTTCTCCAACCTTCACTTATCTATGAATTTCGGGGGAAACCAAAATCGACAAATATCTAGATATAAACGAATTTCCTGAGCTACTAATCACCAAATGAAATGAATATATGATTTTTTTTTTTTTTGGAAACAGAACCAGAAACAGGATTATTGTTTTCAAACTTTTCTGAGTACAGTGAAATATGTTTTTTTTCATGTCATGGTAACTGGGGCACTGCATCAGCAATTTTCTGGAAGGAATTGTATAATGCATCTCGCATTGCCAAATAAGGAGTCACTCTAAGACAATTAGATGTGTTCTCGATCCTGTCTTACTTCTAACCTATATATCTTGTTGTCTGCAATATAAACCGGGTCTTATCCTTATCTGCCACATAGATGGACTCTTGTATCCCACGCAAACACCAGACCGTTTTTCTATATGGGTAGAATAACAGATGACTCTCCAATCCACAATCATATCTTGTTTTAATTTACCGAATCAGTCTGCTCATTTTGGAGGAATGAAAAAAACAAACCGATATCTCTCTTACAATAGATAAAGGTATTTTTTCACTGAGCAACAATTATTTTTTCTGCCATACTCTTAAGTATACTTCTATATTAAATTTAATGCTTGCCACATATTCAGGGTGGAATTCCCCGTTTGGTTGTGTTATGTGTCATAAAGGATTTTCTTAACCATATGTAAAGGTGTAAAGAAGGAGTGAAAAAAATTTTGAGCGATCGGGGCCCTGAACATGCAGGAAGTTGAAAGGCGTGCAAGGAATAGAGTGAATTAGAACGATGTGGTATACCGGGGTCGACGCGCTGTCAATGGATTTAACCAGGACATGTAAAGCGTTTGGGGTAAACCATGGAAAGTTTTGTGGGGCCTGGATGAGGAAAGGGACTTGTGGTTTCGGTGCATTATACATGACAGCTAGAGACTGAGTGTGAACGAATGTGGCCTTTGTTGTCTTTTTCTAGCGCTACCTCGCGCGCATGCAGGGGGAGGGGGTTGTTATTTCATGTGTGGCGGGGTGGCGACGGGAATGAGTAAAGGCAGACAGTAAAAATTATGTACATATGCATATATGTATATGTCCGTGTATGTATATATATGTATACATTGAAATGTATGGGTATGTATATATGCGTGTGTGGACGTTTATTTATATATATGTGTATGTGGGTGGGTTGGGCCATTCTTTCGTCTGTTTCCTTGTGCTACCTTGCTAACGCGGGAGACAGCGACAAAGTATTATTAATAGATATATAAATATAAACCAGCCATTAGATAGAGAATCTAATAGTCAAATATCATAAAATGAAACAGTTATGTATAACTTAATCAGGTATATACCACACAATCAAACAATAGTATATCAAATAATCAAACTGGTAATAAGTGCCTACTGAAAAGGTTAGATAACACGCATTTAGAAAGCTAAAATAGCTATGTGCCACACAATCAAGCAACTATATATATATATATATATATATATATATATATATATATATATATATATCCCTGGGGATAGGGGAGAAAGAATACTTCCCATGTATTCCCTGCGTGTTGTAAAAGGCGACTAAAAGGGAAGGGAGCGGGGGGCTGGAAATCCTCCCCTCTCATTTTTGATTTTCCGAAGGAAGGAACAGAGATGGGGGCCAAGTGGGGATTTCCCTCAAAGGCTGAGTCCTCTGTTCCTAAAGCTACCTCGCTACCGCGGGAAATGGCGAATAGTATGAAAAAAAAAAAAAATTATATATATAAACATAGAATTTGATACGACAGCATGATTAATCATTAATCTTCTTTCATAAGTTCTCAAATTTTCTTAATTTTGTGACGCAGTATCTTTTCTTTTTGTAGATTCCTGATGATGCCTCAGTGAAGGCGAAAGCTTGAATGTATTAAGTGATGGACTACGGAAAAACCGGTATTTGAGCACCCAAGGAGTGGGAGGTAAGTCATTTATTGTTTGCTGATGATACAGCACTGGTGTCAGATTCGACAGAAAAACTGCAGAAGTCGTTGGAGTTTGGAAGAGTGATAAAGGAAGAAGTTTAGAGTAAATGTGAATAAAAGCAAGGCTATTAGGTTCAGCAGGGTTGAGGGATAGGTTAGTTGGGGTGTGAGTTTGACTGGAGAAAAATTGGAGGAGGTAAGATGTTTTAGACACCTGAGAACGGTCATAGCAGCGAGCGCAACCATGGAAGCAAAAGTAAGTCATGGGGTGGCTGAAGGTTCTGGGAGCTCTGAAGAATGTGTGCGAAGAAAAACTGTTGTCTTGAAGGGTAAAAATGGTTATGTTTGAAGGTATAGTGGTCGCAAATTCATCATATGGATGTGAGTCATGGGCTATATATGAAATGTGCAGAGGAGGATGGATATGTTGGAAATGAAATGTTTGAAGACAATATGTGGCCTAAGACGGTTTGATCAAGTAAGTAATGAAAGGGTAAGAGAGTTGCGTGGTAATAAAAAGAGCGTGGTTGAGAGATCAGATGAGGGTGTGTTGAAATGGTTTTGACATATGGAGAGAATGAGTGAGGAAAGGTTGTCAAAGAGGATATACGTGTCAAAGGTGGAGGGAACAAGAAGAAAGGGAAGACCAAAGGGGCGATGAAAGGTTGGAGTGAGAAAGATTTTGAGCGATCGGGACCTGAACATGCAGGAAGGTGAATGGCGTGCACGGGATAGAGTGAACTGAACGTGCTGTCGACAGACTGAGTCAGGGCATGTGAAGCGTCCAGGGTAAACCATAAAAAGGTCTATAGGGCCTGAATGTGGATAAGGAGCTGTGGTTTTGGCACATTATACATGACAGCTAGAAAATGGAAGGGAGCGGGAGTGGCCTTTTTTGTCTGTTTCTGGCACTAACTTGCAAACGCAGGAAAAGATGATCAAGTGTAATTATGTATATATATATATATATATATATATATATATATATATATATATATATATATATATATATATATATATAATTTTTTTTTTTTGCTTTGTCGCTGTCTCCCGCGTTTCTGAGGTAGCGCAAGGAAACAGACGAAATAAATGGCCCAACCCACCCCCATACACATGTATATACATACGTCCACACACGCAAATATACATACCTACACAGCTTTCCATGGTTTACCCCAGACGCTTCACATGCCCTGATTCAATCCACTGACAGCACGTCAACCCCGGTTTACCACATCGATCCAATTCACTCTATTCCTTGCCCTCCTTTCACCCTCCTGCATGTTCAGGCCACGATCACACAAAATCTTTTTCACTCCATCTTTCCACCTCCAATTTGGTCTCCCACTTCTCCTCGTTCCCTCCACCTCCGACACATATATCCTCTTGGTCAATCTTTCCTCACTCATTCTCTCCATGTGCCCAAACCATTTCAAAACACCCTCTTCTGCACTCTCAACCACGCTCTTTTTATTTCCACACATCTCTCTTACCCTTACGTTACTTACTCGATCAAACCACCTCACACCACACATTGTCCTCAAACATCTCATTTCCAGCACATCCACCCTCCTGCGCACAACTCTATCCATAGCCCACGCCTCGCAACCATACAACATTGTTGGAACCACTATTCCTTCAAACATACCCATTTTTGCTTTCCGAGATAATGTTCTCGACTTCCACACATTCTTCAGGGGTCCCAGAATTTTCGCCCCCTCCCCCACCCTATGATCCACATCCGCTTCCATGGTTCCATCCGCTGCCAGATCCACTCCCAGATATCTAAAAAACTTTACTTCCTCCAGTTTTTCTCCATTCAAACTTACCTCCCAGTTGACTTGACCCTCAACCCTACTGTACCTAATTACCTTGCTCTTATTCACATTTACTCTTAACTTTCTTCTTTCACACACTTTACCAAACTCAGTCACCAGCTTCTGCAGTTTCTCACATGAATCAGCCACCAGCGCTGTATCATCAGCGAACAACAACTGACTCACTTCCCAAGCTCTCTCATTCCCAACAGACTTCATACTTTCCCCTCTTTCCAAAACTCTTGCATTCACCTCCCTAACAACCCCATCCATAAACAAATTAAACAACCATAGAGACATCACACACCCCTGCCGCAAACCTACATTCACTGAGAACCAATCACTTTCCTCTCTTCCTACACGTACACATGCCTTACATCCTCGATAAAAAACTTTTCACTGCTTCTAACAACTTGCCTCCCACACCATATATTCTTAACACCTTCCACAGAGCATCTCTATCAACTCTATCATATGCCTTCTCCAGATCCATAAATGCTACATACAAATCCATTTGCTTTTCTAAGTATTTCTCACATACATTCTTGAAAGCAAAACCTGATCCACACATCCTCTACCACTTCTGAAACCACACTGCTCTTCCCCAATCTGATGCTCTGTACATGCCTTCACCCTCTCAATCAATACCCTCCCATATAATTTACCAGGAATACTCAACAAACTTATACCTCTGTAATTTGAGCACTCACTCTTATCCCCTTTGCCTTTGTACAATGGCACTATGCACGCATTCCGCCAATCCTCAGGCACCTCACCATGAGTCATACATACATTAAATAACCTTATATATGTGTCGGAGGTGGAGGGAACGAGAAGTGGGAGACCAAATTAGAGGTGGAAAGATGGAGTGAAAAAGATTTTGTGTGATCGGGGCCTGAACATGCAGGAGGGTGAAAGGAGGGCAAGGAATAGAGTGAATTGGATCGATGTGGTATACCGGAGTTGACGTGCTGTCAGTGGATTGAATCAGGGCATGTGAAGCGTCTGGGGTAAACCATGGAAAGCTGTGTAGGTATGTATATTTGCGTGGTGGACGTGTACGTATATACATGTGTATGGGGATGGGTTGGGCCATTTCTTTCGTCTGTTTCCTTGCGCTACCTCGCAAATGCGGTAGACAGCGACAAAGCAAAAAAAAAAAAAAAAGAATATATATATATATATATATATATATATATATATATATATATATATATATATATATATATATATATATATATATATATATATATATATATATATGTATATATGTATATATATACGTAAGGGTAAGAATGATGTGTGGAAATAAAAAGAGCGTGGTTGAGAGAGCAGAAGAGGGTGTTTTGAAGTGGTTTGGGCACATGGAGAGGATGAGTGAGGAAAGATTGACCAAGAGGATATATGTGTCGGAGGTGGAGGGAACAAGGAGAAGAGGGAGACCAAATTGGAGGTGGAAAGATGGAGTGAAAAAGATTTTGTGTGATCGGGGCCTGAACATGCAGGAGGGTGAAAGGAGGGCAAGGAATAGAGTGAATTGGAGCGATGTGGTATACCGGGGTTGACGTGCTGTCAGTGGATTGAATCAAGGCATGTGAAGCGTCTGGGGTAAGCCATGGAAAGCTGTGTAGGTATGTATATTTGCGTGTGTGGACGTATGTATATACATGTGTATGGGGGGTTGGACCATTTCTTTCGTCTGTTTCCTTGCGCTACCTCGCAAACGCGGGAGACAGTGATAAAGTATAATAATAAAAAAAGATAATAATAATATATATATATATATATATATATATATATATATATATATATATATATATATATATATATATATATATATATATATATATATATATATATATATATATATATATATATAAAGGTAATAATCGAGTCCCTGGTATTGTCAACATGTGTTTACGCGCTAATTGTTGAATTGTTGTCTGAATAGCGAAAGGTTTTTGTTTGGTGCGTGACACGCCATGCTGGCGGCCAGGTAATTGCCGGTGCCATTGTGACAACAATAACAGTGCCGGCATCCGGTCCCCCTGCACCCAGCACCGGCACCCGGTCCCCCTGAACTAAGTCCCAACTCCCAGTGCCCCTGCACCCGGTTCTGCACCCAGTCCCCCTGAACCAAGTCCCAGCACCTGGTCACCTTACATCCTATCCTGGCACTCGGTCCCCCTGAAAGCAATTCCAGCACCAGGGGCTCTTGTAATCGGCGGTGCCCCCCAGCACCGTGTTACTACACCCACTCCCGGTGCACGAGCCCGGCTTCTGACTGTATGGGTGACAGAGGCGACACCCGCAGGAAACGTTCACAAGAAAACAGTATCGAAAGAATGGCGATGCCATTGTGTAGTTCAGTTGTCTGTTGGTACGTGAACCAACGGGGTCCAAAACAGTAAACTAATTTGCGTTGTAAACCAGAGTTACAGTTAGGTGCTGCATAATCCTTAAGATGTGACTCCTGTTCGCCCAACAGGCGGAGTAAAGTCTTGATTCTCTGTGAGCCACCATCAGATATGGACAAAGTTTACCACCTCACCTCCATTGACGTTGATGGTGCACTCAACTCCTGAAGTGACCTTTTATAGGCAAACTTCAGGACGTTCTCTTCTGCTGCAGCCAACAGTACCTTCATACTGGGTCGAATGTCCGCCCATGACTTATCACTCTAGTACCAGGAACCACAAACATTATCTTCTGTCACTGCTCACACAGCTGAGTTAGTCGCTGATTGATATACAAAGAATAACAAAGAAAGTTCGAGTTTAACATATTCCTGAGAACTGTGGAGAAGGAAGACGAGCTAGGAAAAATGTGAGGCGAAACAGATGAAGAAATATTCTCAGCTACGCCAGGATCATCAGGAGAGCCATCACGTAAGAGGTGTCTCGTTGGACCATTTATTTGACCTAAGCATCAGCTTGCCTTCTCCGTCTCTCCACGAGGATCTGCAGAGGAAATAAGACTTCGATCTTTCGTTCACCGTCAAGCCACCAGCTGGAACTCGTCCTTCCTGGTCGCGCAGGAAACATATCAAAGCTGATGGCGTTCAACTAGAATTGTGAACATCGATTTTCCGGATGAGGATAATAAGAGCAAAGATAACAGTTATGATCATACTAGTGTTGACATCAGACTCATTCGCCCATTACCTTCAGAATATGAATTACCTGATCTTTTTGATGATGGAATCTGAGGTTTAAAGTATTACATTAAGACAAAGATGAACAATATCTTTTCTTAGTTGAGATCTCATGATGCCGTAAAGAATTCTTATTTCTCCACATACGAACAACTTTTCTTCTTTTCAGTGGAAACAGAAACCGAAGGGTACCCATACTTTAAGGAATACATAAGAATACAAAGAGAAAGAGACCACTGAGATCTTTCAAGGCAGTTCGAAATTGTGGAAGAGATCAGAAGTATCAAGACTGCAGTAATATGGAGAGTAATTTAGTTTTGAAATATTTGACCGGTCTAGACACCGTTGCTCATGTATGTGAGACGAAGGGGATTCGATTACCCTAGTGATCGAATAGTTCTTTCCTTTTCAGGGGTGATCGTAGCCTCGCCCTACGTAGACTCCCGTCTACCACGCATGAGGTCCTGGGTTCCAGCCCTGGCTGTTGGAGGGTTGTGATATATATATATATATATATATATATATATATATATATATATATATATATATATATATATATATATATATATATATATATATATATATATATATATATATATATATATATATATATATATACATATTGGTAAATAACATGACTTACTTGCTGCCCCTCCTGAGCATAACTTCTTGTCTTGCAGGATTGCAACTCTCATCCTGGATTGGTGAGACGTTTTCAGACTACAGTAATAGAACTTGTGTTGTACAGTTCGTAAAAGCCCATTGGCCAACCAACAGCAACCGAAGGACATAGATCAACCCATCTGGCTTACGTCTTTCTTGCTGCTTCATCTTTCATCTTCAAAATATATTTTTCGTCATTCATTTTTCCCCCCTCATTATCCCTCGGTGGATATGAGTTTCCCTTTCGCTATGGGTGTTATGCGAGTGATAACAGCGGTAAGGCCGCCGCACGCGCCAAGCCTACCGCCGCACGCGCCCCGTCAGGCTCCCCACCGCGCGCCGCAACACAAGGCAATCACCGCACCTCATCTGTTTCAGGTCACCCTCCTTCCTGGTCTTGCCAGGGCTGGCAGGCTGCTGGTTTGCCGCCAGAAGACGTCAACACTACTGGAGAGAGAGAGAGAGAGAGAGAGAGAGAGAGAGAGAGAGAGAGAGAGAGAGAGAGAGAGAGAGAGAGAGAGAGAGAGAGAGAGAGAGAGAGAGAGAGAGAGGGGGGAGGCTTGTGAGGCAGTCCCTTAAGGAGCTTAAGTATGACAATGCAATGTTGTGGTCCAGATAATTGCTGGACCGTATTTCCTGTGTGTGTGTGTGTGTGTGTGTGTGTGTGTGTGTGTGTGTGTGTGTGTGTGTGTCTTAGCAAAGCCCAGCAAGGAATGGATGTCATACCCTTAGTGACGTACGTCAGCACGGAGGAGCCAGACGCAGCTCTGTCGTAAGGGTCACCATAGGTCCTGACATTAATGTTGTTAGTGGAGGTTGTGGAGTCACGTCCAGGATGCGATGCACACACGTACGAAACAAGACATGTGGCCATAGTTATATTCCCTCCGCCATTCACTCTTCCACCCACTGCCACCCATCCAGGTTACCTACCACCAACCCAGGTCACTCATCACAAACCCAGGCCTTGTACCATCCGTCTAGGCCACCCATTATCCACCCACGCCACTCACCACCCACCTGGGTCACCATTCCATCTACCATCCACATAGGAAGGCCTCCCATTACACACCTAGGCCACTTGCCACCAATCGGGGCCACCCACTATTCACCCAATACCCAGCCAGACCACCCACCAACCACAGAGGCCACCCACCACACACACAGGCCTCCCACCATCCACACAGGCCACCCGGGTAAGCCTCATCCCTCGCCACATCGTCAGAGGGAAGGCTCCGCACACGTGGCAAGAAATTAACTTGCTGATGGTGCAGCACGTGGCATGAGGCCAGCACGCGCCCCGGTGCACGTGGCACACGTGTTGTCTCACCACCACCCGGCGGTGGTCGCCGGAGCTCACCACGCAGTCTCGGTGGCGGAGGCGGCACCAGACCTGCGGCCAGGAACTCCAGACCATTTGTCCTCAGGTGGTTGACCAGAGGAATCTGCGTGCCGCTTGTAGGTGTGGGCAGGGCAGAGGCTGGTCATGTGTGGTGGTGTGGTGCTCGACCTAGACCTCAGGAGGTAGAGCCCAAGATGTCCTCGCATCGCTCATTTGTAACACTAATGGAGAAATAAGGAAGTACTAATGAACAACTGTTGTGCTTCGACACAGCCTTGAAGGAGGGAGAGACTATGGGGCTTTGGGCTCACCATGTCATTATGGTGGCTGGTGGGAGACTTTGGTTGATACCCAGCGTAAACCATAAATTGGTTGTACCCTTCCAAAAGCAAATATAACAGATCTACATACCACACACAGAGAGGGGACTCACAACAATTACTGGCTGCCCAGCAACACAAACGTTCAACACTTGCACAGTGAAACAAAGATCCTTCCAATACAATCTAACTTCAACATGCTCGGCATTTAATTCTCTGCAATAGCACTAGACCCCTCTCCTCCAAACCACTCCATAACTAATCTCCTACTGCCTGAATAGAAATAAAAAGCTTACCCCTGCCTCACACTTCAGCAGCCTACACTCACAGATTCCCCTACCCACAGCAAACCCGACAAGAACTCAATGACCGTCCTCCCAGCTCAGTTTTAAACGCCACCCTCCCTGACACACACCTAGCTCAAACCACACTTCCCAGACATACGCGAGTTACTTCACCGATTCAACATAATTCAGGACACTTTATTGTTGCGATACAACCACCACAGTGAAGACACCTTACCATTCAGTTGTCCCGCAGTGTTCCTATATAGATATATTGACATCGGTACACTTTATGACCTACGATTTCGCCCGTTGGCAGTGGCTGGCTTTCTGAACGCTGCAGGAGCCCATACAAGATTGAATGGACTCCTTGACAGGATGTAGATAAATAAGTACGCACGCGCGCGCGCACACACACACACACACACACACACACACACACACACACACACACACACACACACATGCGTCAATGGAGATCATCTAAACAAATTATCATCTTGTTAATCTGAGGCAATAAACTCCCTATGAAGAAGCATATGTGAAAGAAAAGATGTGTCATGACACCATCGCCATTAGAAGTGTTTTGCCTCGCCCTCCACATACTGTTGTGAATCTGTGACACGTGCTCGAGGAATACTTAGACTACTATACATAACAGAAAGTCAGAAGTACACCTACGTAGTACAACAGCATCCACAAGATCAAGGGACTAACGTCAGCTGCTCAGAATTCGGTATAATTGTTTTGAAAAAGAGGATGCGACCTTATCATCATGGCCCATTGTCCAGCCTCTCCCTCTCTTCTCCCATCCCTCCTGCCATCCCTACCACACCCGTCCCGCCTCCCCTCCTATGCCTTAATCTTCCCTCAGCCTGGATAAAGAACACCCAATCTCAACTTCTCGGCTGTGTGAGGCTGGCGTGTTGTTGCTGTTGTGTGTCTTCCTTGCTGCTGGGGGAGGCCACTGATCCTCCAGACTTGTGAATGGTTTATGAACAGTCTCTCTCTCTCTCTCTCTCTCTCTCTCTCTCTCTCTCTCTCTCTCTCTCTCTCTCTCTCTCTCTCTCTCTCTCTCTCTCTCTCTCTCTCTCTCTCTCTCTCTCTTACCTGCATCTCCGCCGCTCTACCTACCTAACCCCGCCCGCACCCCTTGCAACCAGGGTGTGGGGGATGGTGGTGATGAGGCAGCCCCCCCCCTCCCCCCCGCCTGCTGTACCTCACCAACCACTGCTCCTCATCACTCACCACATTAGAGATAATGAGGTAAGTGCGGGATCCCTCATTTAATCCTTCAGAGGCAGGATTGGATGCCGTTTGAATGCACTGATCCTCCTCAGGACGTCTCTGTGTAAGATCCCTTCGGAGCCTGAGTGATTACTTACTTAATGGACCTGCGTGGGGACTTGACTAGGAGGAAGAGGGGAATGGGGAAAGGGGGGAGAAAGGAGGGGAGAGGACGAAAAGGGAAGGGGAAGAAGTGAGGGGATATATGAGCAAAGGGTGGTGTCAGATAAGTGGAATTGCAACTGATTAAGCTGAGGGTAAGAGGTGGTAGTCGAGGCAAGGATGTGACTGGTTAAAGAAGTGCACAGAGAACGCTCGCTCATTGGTTGATAAGCGGGGAGAGGTAGTGTTGAAACTCAGGCTGACTGGTTGATTCAGAATGAAGTGTGATTGGATAAAACAATACCCTCACTATTGTTTACATTGTTTAAGTCTGTACCGGAGATTTTCTGGTGAATTCCTGATTAAGATATCTTTTATAGTATTATTGTTGCTGAAGGCAACATTTACATTAAAGGATTTAAGCAACGTGGGAAATAAAGTAAAATCATTATCAAAAGGGAGAACTAAAAGATTCTTGGTGTCAATGGGAAGTTTGGGTTCAACTCTATAAATGATTTCTTTGCTAACTCAAGCGATTTATCACTGAAAGATCTAGGGTACTTTAACTTATATCCAATAGAATATATCTTTTTAAAATAATCATCAATATACTCTGGACTGCAAATACCTAACACCCTAAGGAACATACATTGAAATGATGATAATTCAACTCTGTCATGTTAAGATGACATGACAGAGTTAAATTATCATCCTTTCAATCTGTGTTTCTTAGGGCATTACGTACTTGCAGTCCAGAGTTTAATGATGATGAGTTTGAGAACATATATTCTATTGGATCTAAGTTAAAGTACCCTAGATCTTTCAGTGATAAATCGCTTAAGTTAGCAAAGAAATCATTTTATAGAGTTGAACTCAAACCTCGCATTGACACCAAGAATCTTTTAGTTCTCCCTTTTAGTAATAATTTTACTTCACTTCCCATGTTGCATAAATCCTTTAATGAAAAATGTTGCCTTCAGCAACAATAGTACTATAAAGAACATCTTAATCAGAAACCAACCAGAAAATTCTCTTGGATACATCTATAAAGTGCTATGTAGAAATTGTGATAGTAGTTTTATGTTGGGCAGACTGGTAAGGATCATTCTGTTAGACTTTAGCAACATAAGTATAGCATAAGAACAGGACAAGAATCAAATGCCTTGTTTAATCACGTTAAAAGCTATTATCATTGTAATGACTTGAGTAATGCCATCTCAGTTATCAACCAACTCCAGTACTACGAGAAACATCAATGAAACTTCTATCGTTAGATATACAAAGAATTATAACCTTGATGTTAGTGAAGGTCTATACAAATTGGATAACTGTATTGTTGATAAGATTTGCAAACAATTCACCTTCTTTTCCACATAATAAGTTTATGATACTCTCGTTGTCTGTCTTGGACAATCAGCTGTTTATCAAAGAGCATCCTAGATACGTCACTTCGTTGGATATCAACTGACTGTTATATTTCTTTCTTGTATCTCCCTTAATGATGTAATTATTACGCGAAAGCGCACTTGAGAACTTATCGTGTCTAATTTGCCAGTGGACTCATAGGAATATATTTGATCTCGCGCAAGATTGTGATCCTTTCCAATATATATATATATATATATATATATATATATATATATATATATATATATATATATATATATATATATATATATATATATATATATATATATATATATATATATATATATATATGCTTGTGGCATGAGAAGAGTGGGAGGTGGGTTGATTAGAATGGGTAGTGAGTGGTGGGATGAAGAAGTAAGAGTATTAGTGAAAGAGAAGAGAGAGGCATTTGGACGATTTTTGCAGGGAAAAAATGAAATTGAGTGGGAGACGTATAAAAGAAAGAGACAGGAGGTCAAGAGAAAGGTGCAAGAGGTGAAAAAAAGGGCAAATGAGAGTTGGGGTGAGAGAGTATCATTAAATTTTAGGGAGAATAAAAAGATGTTCTGGAAGGAGGTAAATAAAGTGTGTAAGACAAGGGAGCAAATGGGAACTTCAGTGAAGGGCGCAAATGGGGAGGTGATAACAAGTAGTGGTGATGTGAGAAGGAGATGGAGTGAGTATTTTGAAGGTTTGTTGAATGTGTTTGATGATAGAGTGGCAGATATAGGGTGTTTTGGTCGAGGTGGTGTGCAAAGTGAGAGGGTTAGGGAAAATGATTTGGTAAACAGAGAAGAGGTAGTGAAAGCTTTGCGGAAGATGAAAGCCGGCAAGGCAGCAGGTTTGGATGGTATTGCAGTGGAATTTATTAAAAAAGGGGGTGACTGTATTGTTGACTGGTTGGTAAGGCTATTTAATGTATGTATGACTCATGGTGAGGTGCCTGAGGATTGGCGGAATGCGTGCATAGTGCCATTGTACAAAGGCAAAGGGGATAAGAGTGAGTGCTCAAATTACAGAGGTATAAGTTTGTTGAGTATTCCTGGCAAATTATATGGGAGGGTATTGATTGAGAGGGTGAAGGCATGTACAGAGCATCAGATTGGGGAAGAGCAGTGTGGTTTCAGAAGTGGTAGAGGATGTGTGGATCAGGTGTTTGCTTTGAAGAACGTATGTGAGAAATACTTAGAAAAGCAAATGGATTTGTATGTAGCATTTATGGATCTGGAGAAGGCATATGATGGAGTTGATAGAGATGCTCTGTGGAAGGTATTAAGAATATATGGTGTGGGAGGCAAGTTGTTAGAAGCAGTGAAAAGTTTTTATCGAGGATGTAAGGCATGTGTACGTGTAGGAAGAGAGGAAAGTGATTGGTTCTCAGTGAATGTAGGTTTGCGGCAGGGGTGTATGATGTCTCCATGGTTGTTTAATTTGTTTATGGATGGGGTTGTTAGGGAGGTAAATGCAAGAGTTTTGGAAAGAGGGGCAAGTATGAAGTCTGTTGGGGATGAGAGAGCTTGGGAAGTGAGTCAGTTGTTGTTCGCTGATGATACAGCGCTGGTGGCTGATTCATGTGAGAAACTGCAGAAGCTGGTGACTGAGTTTGGTAAAGTGTGTGAAAGAAGAAAGTTAAGAGTAAATGTGAATAAGAGCAAGGTTATTAGGTACAGCAGGGTTGAGGGTCAATTCAATTGGGAGGTGAGTTTGAATGGAGAAAAACTGGAGGAAGTGAAGTGTTTTAGATATCTGGGAGTGGATCTGGCAGCGGATAGAACCATGGTAGCGGAAGTGGATCATAGGGTGGGGGAGGGGGCGAAAATTCTGGGAGCCTTGAAGAATGTGTTGAAGTCGAGAACATTATCTCGGAAAGCAAAAATGGGTATGTTTGAAGGAATAGTGGTTCCAACAATGTTGTATGGTTGCGAGGGGTGGACTATGGATAGAGTTGTGCGCAGGAGGATGGATGTGCTGGAAATGAGATGTTTGAGGACAATGTGTGGTGTGAGGTGGTTTGATCGAGTAAGTAACGTAAGGGTAAGAGAGATGTGTGGAAATAAAAAGAGCGTGGTTGAGAGAGCAGAAGAGGGTGTTTTGAAATGGTTTGGTCACATGGAGAGAATGAGTGAGGAAAGATTGACCAAGAGGATATATGTATCGGAGGTGGAGGGAACGAGGAGAAGAGGGAGACCAAATTGGAGGTGGAAAGATGGAGTGAAAAAGATTTTGTGTGATCTGGGCCTGAACATGCAGGAGGGTGAAAGGAGGGCAAAGAATAGAGTGAATTGGAGCGATGTGGTATACCGGGGTTGACGTGCTGTCAGTGGATTGAATCAAGGCATGTGTATGGGGGTGGGTTGGGCCATTTCTTTCGTCTGTTTCCTTGCGCTACCTCGCAAACGCGGGAGACAGCGACAAAGCAAAAAAAAAAAATATATATATATATATATATATATATATATATATATATATATATATATATATATTTATATATATATATATATATATATATATATATATATATATATATATATATATATATATATATATATATATCTTTCTTTCTTTCATACTATTCGCCATTTCCCGCATTAGCGAGGTAGCGTTAAGAACAGAGGACTGGGCCTTAGAGGGAATATCCTCACCTGGCCCCCTACTCTGTTCCTTCTTTTGGAAAATTAAAAAAAAAAAAATGAGAGGGGAGGATTTCCAGCCACCCGCTCCCTTCCCTTTTAGTCGCCTTCTACGACACGCAGGGAATACGTGGGAAGTATTCTTACTCCCCTATATATATATATATGTGAGTGTGTGTGTGTATATTATACTTTGTCGCTGTCTCCCGCGTTAGCGAGGTAGCGCAAGGAAACAGACGAAAGAATGGCCCTACCCACACACATACACATGTATATGCATACACGTCCACACACGCAAACATACATACCTATACATCTCAATGCATGTGCGCGAGGTAGCGCTAGGAAAAGATAACAAAGGCCACTTTCGTTCACACTTAGTCTCTAGCTGTCATGTATAATGAACCAAAACCACAGCTCCCTTTCCAAATCCAGGCTCCACAAAAGTTTCCATGGTTTACCCAAGACGCTTCACATGCCCTGGTTCAATCCAGTGACAACACGTCGACCCCGGCATACCACATCGTTCCAAATCACTCTATTTCTTGCACGCCTTTCACCCTCCTGCATGTTCAGGTCCCGATCATTCACAATCTTTTTCACTCCATCTTTCCACCTCCACTTTGGTCTCCCACTTCTCCTCCTTCCCTCTACCTCTGACACATACATCCTCTTTGTCAATCTTTCCTCTCTCATTCTCTCCATGTGACCAAACCATTTTAAAACACCCTCTTTTGCTCTCTCAACCACACTCTTTTTTTTCTAAAACACATACGTTTTGGTATGTTTAGGACAATTACATGTTACCAAATGGCGTCCTAGCTTCGTCTCTTCGATGTATATCAACTGACTGTTATATTTCTCTCTTGTGTCTCCCCTGATAATGTGCACTTGGGAACTTTTCGTGTTTCATTTTCCCCGTGGACTCATAGGAATATATATATATTCATATATATATTTTTTTTTTTTTTTTTTTTTTTTTCCAAAAGAAGGAGCGGAGAAGGCGGCCAGGTGAGGATATTCCCTCTAAGGCCCAGTCCTCTGTTCTTAACGCTACCTCGCTAATGCGGGAAATGGCGAATAGTATGAAAGAAAAAAGAATATATATATATATATATATATATATATATATATATATATATATATATATATATATATATATATATATATATATATATATTGCCGAAAAATATCAAGGAAGCTATATCGGTACATTGTAGGGCGCAGAGAGATGTGCTTGTCTATAAATGATATACAGAACGCTATGTCACTACACACTGAGTGTTACAGAGAAGCATACGTTACATAACCGATATACAGGAAGTGACATCGGTTAAAGCAAGGATTAATAGGATTATACAGGAATTTGCCATACGCCAGTGGAAATATTGGCGCACACGATAAAAACACCAGCCTGATAGACATAGGTAAATAGGTGATAGATCTGTCAATAAAGGGAAATAGCCATTGTAACCCAGGGTAATAACTGGTGAGGGAGTCATTACCGGTGTACATAGAAGTTTGACGGTGAGGAAGTATCACTGGAGATGAGGAGTAATAGCTTGATATTAGGTATTATCTGCACATCTGAATATATATCGCTCCTCTTTAGAAATCGTAGCTAAAAATTAGGAGTAATCGCTTCACATTAGGAATTATCGCTACAGATGAAGAGATATATCGCTCCACATTAGATATTATCGCTATAAGGAAGGATTGATTAATCCAGTCTATGAACCGTTGCCACGTATTACGAATAGTCGCTATACATGAGGTTTTATCATTACTTAGTAGGAATTATCACTGCATATCGAGAATGATCGCTACATGCAAGGACCTGTCGCTTTATGATAACAGATACCGCTACGTGATGAGAATCATCTTTACACATTCAGAGTGATCGCTACATATCCATAATCATCGCATCCCAAAGCTCTTCCTCCGACTTGTAAACAACCATTGGTACAGATCATCCCCCGCTAAAGAAAGGGACATCCATCCACTTACTGCCCTGTTGGCCTTGACCATCATAGTTCGAGAGTCTACAGATCACCGCCAACCTCCACATACACTTCAAGCATCTCCAACATCACAGTCTTCTCTTTGACCATTGCATTTTGCTCCTGCAAGGCGAGATCCGTCATTGATATCCTTTAGCTTACTAATATTGGTCACTCGCATCTCCATCCACTGGCCCATCTCAATCACCATGATTCCATCTGCTGCCACATACACTCCCACGTACCTAAATCATCTCACTGTCCTTAGATCCTCGTCATTCATCCTGTCTCACCATCCTTTTTGCAGCAACGCATTACCCTCTTTCCACATTTGCTTTCAACTTTCTCCTATTACACACTCCCAAGCTCTGCCACCACATATTCAAGTATATTTCTATATTTTGCTGTCTGTCATCTCTGCCTCTAGCACACTGCAGGTCTAATCCTCGCTCCAAGACCCTCCCATTACCCTCCCTTACCGAACCTTCCACAAACAGATCAAACACCCATGGTGACATCACGTTTTCATGATGTTGACCTACCTTTACCGGGAACCATTCATCCTCCTCCCTTCCTAATCAATTTCTGGGTAAAAATTCCATAGTGCGTTTGTTTCACTGTAGTCACAACAACAACAATGATAAAATGATTAATAATAATAGTGATAATGATGATAATGATAATAATGATAACAATAATAATAACAATAATAATGATAATAGTGATAATAATAATGATAATAATAATAATAATAATAATAATAATAATAATAATAATAATAATAATAACAATAATAATGATGATAATATAATGATGGGGATAGGGGATTAAGAATACTTCCCACGTATTCCCTGCGTGTCGTAGAAGGCGACTAAAAGGGGAGGGAGCGGGGGGCTGGAAATCCTCCCCTCTCGTTTTTTTTTTTTTTTTTTTTTTTTTTTTTTCCAAAAGAAGGAACAGAGAATTGGGCCAGGTGAGGGTATTCCCTCAAAGGCCCAGTCCTCTGTTCTTAACGCTACCTCACTAATGCGGGAAATGGCGAATAGTTTGAAAGAAAAAAGAAAATAATAATAATAATAATAATAATAATAATAATGTATGAGTCATACATTAATGTATGTATGACTCATGGTGAGGTGCCTGAGGATTGGCGGAATGCGTGCATAGTGCCATTGTACAAAGGCAAAGGGGATAAGAGTGAGTGCTCAAATTACAGAGGTATAAGTTTGTTGAGTATTCCTGGTAAATTATATGGGAGGGTATTGATTGAGAGGGTGAAGGCATGTACAGAGCATCAGATTGGGGAAGAGCAGTGCGGTTTCAGAAGTGGTAGAGGATGTGTGGATCAGGTGTTTGCTTTGAAGAATGTATGTGAGAAATACTTAGAAAAGCAAATGGATTTGTATGTAGCATTTATGGATCTGGAGAAGGCATATGATAGAGTTGATAGAGATGCTCTGTGGAAGGTATTAAGAATATATGGTGTGGGAGGCAAGTTGTTAGAAGCAGTGAAAAGTTTTTATCGAGGATGTAAGGCATGTGTACGTGTAGGAAGAGAGGAAAGTGATTGGTTCTCAGTGAATGTAGGTTTGCGGCAGGGGTGTGTGATGTCTCCATGGTTGTTTAATTTGTTTATGGATGGGGTTGTTAGGGAGGTAAATGCAAGAGTTTTGGAAAGAGGGGCAAGTATGAAGTCTGTTGGGGATGAGAGAGCTTGGGAAGTGAGTCAGTTGTTGTTCGCTGATGATACAGCGCTGGTGGCTGATTCATGTGAGAAACTGCAGAAGCTGGTGACTGAGTTTGGTAAAGTGTGTGGAAGAAGAAAGTTAAGAGTGAATGTGAATAAGAGCAAGGTTATTAGGTACAGTAGGGTTGAGGGTCAAGTCAATTGGGAGGTGAGTTTGAATGGAGAAAAACTGGAGGAAGTGAAGTGTTTTAGATATCTGGGAGTGGATCTGTCAGCGGATGGAACCATGGAAGCGGAAGTGGATCATAGGGTGGGGGAGGGGGCGAAAATTTTGGGAGCCTTGAAAAATGTGTGGAAGTCGAGAACATTATCTCGGAAAGCAAAAATGGGTATGTTTGAAGGAATAGTGGTTCCAACAATGTTGTATGGTTGCGAGGCGTGGGCTGTGGATGGAGTTGTGCGCAGGAGGATGGATGTGCTGGAAATGAGATGTTTGAGGACAATGTGTGGTGTGAGGTGGTTTGATCGAGTAAGTAACGTAAGGGTAAGAGAGATGTGTGGAAATAAAAAGAGCGTGGTTGAGAGAGCAGAAGAGGGTGTTTTGAAATGGTTTGGGCACATGGAGAGAATGAGTGAGGAAAGATTGACCAAGAGGATATATGTGTCGGAGGTTGAGGGAACGAGGAGAAGAGGGAGACCAAATTGGAGGTGGAAAGATGGAGTGAAAAAGATTTTGTGTGATCGGGGCCTGAACATGCAGGAGGGTGTAAGGAGGGCAAGGAATAGAGTGAATTGGAGCGATGTGGTATACAGGGGTTGACGTGCTGTCAGTGGAGTGAATCAAGGCATGTGAAGCGTCTGGGGTAAACCATGGAAAGCTGTGTAGGTATGTATATTTGCGTGTGTGGACGTGTGTATGTACATGTGTATGGGGAGGGGGGGGGAGTTGGGCCATTTCTTTCGTCTGTTTCCTTGCGCTACCTCGCAAACGCGGGAGACAGCGACAAAGTATAAAAAAAAAAAAAAAAAAAAAAAAAAAATAATATTAATAATAATAATAATAATAATAATAATAATAATAATAATAATAATAACAACAATGATAATAATTATTATTAATGATACAATAGTAATAATAACAATGATAATGATATTGATAATAATGATAGTAATAATGATGATAATAACAATAATATTGATGATAATGATTTCGTCACGTGGACCTTTTCTATTGCTGTGTGTGTGTGTGTGTGTGTGTGTGTGTGAGTATGGATGCCATGTCTCACAGTGCCTGTTCATACATGTAATGCGATACTAAGACAAATGTTGAGGAGTTCCACAATCATGGCGTTAGAAGGAATAAAAGTCGACTGTATAGCCATACAAGGCAACGACACAACGCACAATCAGAGCTGCACATTCCTGAGTCACACGTTACCATCTGCAGATGTCATAATAGATCACGTTAACAAGAGTTCCACACACGGATAGGCGGTCCTTACTGGTGTGTACAGATTGTGGCACCTCCCAGAGAACCGAGAATTACACCTAGTTCGGGTTATGATGACACCTCTCCTGACCTACTCACCTATACCAACAGTCCCTCCACTACAAGCCATCACATACGACTTAAAGTTTAACATGGTTTTTGTCCAAGAGAAGCAGACCAGAAAGTCCGGAAGAGACTTGAAGACAACGATGATGAAATTTACATCAAAATCCAAGCTCTCACCAACACAAATGTGCAAACATGAAACACCCTTAGTTCCCTCGAAGCCTCACAACACTTTCTAAAGCTCCAGTCATACACAAACAACAAACCTAAGTTTAGATTAGTAATACTTCATTCTAAAAACAAAAACTACAACATTAAAACATACATATCTCATGTCTGCCGGAAGAATGCAAATAGAGCACCAAAAACACGCTTCTAGGAATCTACTCACATGCATCTCTACAGACACCAAAAACCTGTACACACCTTCATCTTCTCTTCCACTCCAGACTACCCCTTCCTCTGTCCCATCTATTCTACCTATCTCCTAAGAACCATATAATACTTCCAGGTGTAGATACATCTCTTCCTTATACAAGGTCATAAGTACTACAATAAACATTCAGTGTACATCTCCATTGCATGTAATGCACTCATCTTTGGTAACTCAAGCGGACAAGCATATGTGGAGGCGAAGGTAAAGATTTATAGAGGTTTTCAGAATAGAATAAAGATGGAGTGAAGAGAGTGGTGAGAGTAAGTGAGCTTGGGAAGGAGACGAGTGAGGAAGTACCAGGAGAGACTGAGTACAGAATGGAAAAAGGTGAGAACAAAGGACATAAGGGGAGTGGGGGAGGAATGGGATGTATTTAGGGAAGCAGTAATGACTTGCGCAAAAGATGCTTGTGGCATGAGAAGAGTGGGAGGTGGGCAGATTAGAAAGGGTAGTGAGTGTTGGGATGAAGAAGTAAGGTTATTAGTGAAAGAGAAGAGAGAGGCATTTGGACGATTTTTTCAGGGAATTGATGCAAATGAGTAGGAGATGTATAAAAGAAAGAGACAGGAGGTCAAGAGGAAGGTACAAGAGGTGAAAAAGAGGGCAAATGAGAGTTGGGATGAGAGAGTATCATTAAATTTTAGAGAGAATAAAAAGATGTTCTGGAAGGAGGTAAATAAAGTGCGTAAAACAAGGGAACAAGTGGGAACTTCAGTGAAGGGGGCTAATGGGGAGGTGATAACAAGTAGTGGTGATATGAGAAGATGGAGTGAGTATTTTGAAGGTTTGTTGAATGTGTTTGATGAAAGAGTAGCAGATATAGGGTGTTTTGATCGAGGTGGTGTGCAAAGTGAGAGGGTTAGGGAGAACGATTTGGTATACAGAGAAGAGGTAGTAAAAGCTTTGCAGAAGATGAAAGCCGGCAAGGCAGCGGGTTTGGATGGTATTGCAGTGGAATTTATTAAAAAAGGGGGTGACTGTATTGTTGACTGGTTGGTATGGTTATTTGATGTATGTATGACTCATGGTGAGGTGCCTGAGGATTGGCGGAATGCTTGCATAGTGCCATTGTACAAAGACAAAGGGGATAAAAGTGAGTGTTCAAATTACAGAGGTATAAGTTTGTTGAGTATCCCTGGGAAATTATATGGGAGGGTATTGATTAAGAGGGTGAAAGCATGTACAGAGAATCAGATTGAGGAAGAGCAGTGTGGTTTCAGAAGAGGAAGAGGATGTGCGGATCAAGTGTTTGCTTTGAAGAATGTATGTGAGAAATACTTAGAAAATCAAATGGATTTGACTGTAGCATTTATGGATCTGGAGAAGGCATATGATAGAGATGATAGAGATGCTCTGTGGAAGGTATTAAGAATATATGGTTTGGGGGGTGGCGAGTTGAAAAGTTTTTATCGAGGATGTGTGCGTGTAGGAAGAGGAAAGTGATTGGTTCTCAGTGAATGTAGGTTTGCGGCAGGTGTGTGTGATGTCTCCATGGTTGTTAATTCGGGAGGTGAATGCAAGAGTTTTGGGAAGAGGGTCAAATATGCAGTCTGTTATGGATGAGAGAGCTTGGCAAGTGAGTCAATTGTTGTTCGCTGATGATACATCGCTGGTGGCTGATTCATGTGAGTAACTGCAGAAGCTGGTGACTGAGTTTATTAAAGTGTGTGAGAGAAGAAAGCTGAGAGTAAATGTGAATAAGAGCAAGGTTATTAGGTACAGTAGGGTTGAGGGACAATTCAATTGGGAGGTAAGTTTGAATGGAGAAAAACTGGAGGAAGTAAAGTGTTTTAGATATCTGGGAGTGGATTTGGCAGCGGATGGAACCATGGAAGCGGAAGTGAATCATAGGGTGGGGGAGGGGACGAAAGTTCTGGGAGCGTTGAAGAATGTATGGAAGTCAAGAATATTATCTCGGAAAGCAAAAATGAAGACGTCCTCATACAACCGCTGTGATGAAGACGTCCTCAGACAACCACCGTGATGAAGGCGTCCTCAGACAACCACTGTGGTGAAGACGTCTTCAGACAACCACTGTGATGAAGCGTCCTCACACAACCACTTTGATGAAGACGTCCCCACACAACCACTGTGGTGACTTCCCAGACAACCACTGTGATGAAGACGTCCCCACACAACCACTTGGATGAAAACATCCCCACACAACCACTCTGGTGACTTCCCCAGACAACCACTGTGATGAAGACGTCCCCAGACAACCACTGTTATGAAGACGTCCTAACACAACCACTGTGATGAAGACGCCCCCAGACAACCATTGTGATGAAAACGTCCCAAGACAACCACTGCGACAAAGACTTCCTCAGACAACCACTGTGATGAAGACATCCCCAGACAACCACTGTGATGAAGACATCCACAGACAACCACTGTGATGAAGACATCCACAGACTACCACTGTGACGAAGATGTCCCCAGACACCACAGAAGAACGGAAGTAGATAAGACAAGGTCTCCGAAATCTTCCTATATACTTTCATTGTTGACCGCTGCAAAAATGTGAAATAGAATAATAAAGTCAAGCTGAATTTTTCCAACGAAACTTGAAGTTATGACAAGACGCAGCTAACACACAGATAAGAAGCTCAATAATGTTAGATATAACAACACGTTTGAAGAAAGTGTATTACACACACACACACACACACACACACACACACACACACACACACACACACATATACATACACATACATATATACGGACATATGCACATACAGAGATACCAAATGATTAATTTACTTGAAATAATATGTATACATACGTACTACCAAGCGTATGATGAGACCATTCTTCCTCTTCATGGAAGAGTCACGTCCCACACACGACATAAAGGCAGTTCAAGAGACACGAGAGAAATGTTTCTCAAGAAATAATACAAGAAACATAAAGTAATAGACGGCGGCTCAAAATCAGAGAGGCGCGTCCTCGGCGAGGTTAGCAAATCGGCTTGAGCTGCGCGCTTTCTAATTGTCCCGAGGGATTACCGCGGAATCTCGCCAACTGGGCCCCCCATCAGATAAGCCTATCATTGATTACCAATTAATTACTATCGCTGTTTCGAATATCATTTCATTATTTTGGAAGTGGCCTGTTATGTGTAGCCAGGCGGGGATAATTGGCCGCTTCAAGAGGATGACATTACAGATTCGCTAGGCGGATTTTAATTAACAAGGTATAGCCTGTTTTATGTCATGTTTGGCGTACAGTGTACGCTCTTTTGCCGACCGCGACCCGGTAACGTCGGCCCGATGCTAATGACGACCACCTCCGCCAACTTGTGAATTTCGTCCGGTTTTCTTCCGCCCGACAACCTTCTCGTCTGGTCACTTTCGTCTCAGAAAGTCTCGTCCAGGAGAATGTATACTGGTGTATACAACACGTCATGGAAATGTTTCTATATCAGTAATTTGTTGTTGACAAATAGATGAAATATATATATATATATATATATATATATATATATATATATATATATATATATATATATAGAGAGAGAGAGAGAGAGAGAGAGAGAGAGAGAGAGAGAGCATGAGGTGTGTGTGTGTGTGTGGTGTCCGTCCCCAGGTGTAGGGTGTTCGTGTGTCAGTAGTGTACCTAGTCATCGTCAGCTTGCCCTGGGGTCACACTTGAGGGGATCATTTCACCAAGATCTGTAGCTGTACTGCAGCTATTAGCTCTCGTCACAACATTATACATATATATATATATACATTCACACATTTCAAGGATTTTGTAACGCTCCAGCGACGTTCGTTATACACGAACGAATTGCCTCAAAATCCTGGTCCTCTATGTAATGCCTTGTGGAAGTAATTGGCACAGAAATTTATTAAAGTTCCGACTTATCCGTTCCATTGTGTTCATTAATGACGGTCGCCCCTCATCCCTCACTTTAGAACGAGGGTAAAACTCTCTGCGCACCAGCTCCCGGGTTTGCCAGCCATCAACATATATGATATAAATGGGTCAGGCACCACTGCCCGTAGTCGGCTTAGCGAGCACTCAATCCCCACGCCAAGTTTTTCCGACGTCAAGTGGAAGGGTGGGTCTGCGGAGCGGTGGGTCTGCACGGGTGTCTGGGACCATTGCTGTGGTTTTCAAGGGCAGGGGAGGAGGATGTAGTTATGGTCAGCGTCGTAACCCATGAATTTCACAAACCTAATTTCGAGACCAAGCTCTTCACTTAGCTCTTTGGGGTCGAACCTTTAGAGGGTATATATATATATATATATATATATATATATATATATATATATATATATATATATATATATATATATATATATATATACATATATATATACAGAGCATCAGATTGGGGAAGAGCAGTGTGGTTTCAGAAGTGGTAGAGGATGTGTGAATCAGGTGTTTGCTTTGAAGAATGTATGTGAGAAATACTTAGAAAAGCAAATGGATTTGTATGTAGCATTTATGGATCTGGAGAAGGCATATGATAGAGTTGATAGAGATGCTCTGTGGAAGGTATTAAGAATATATGGTGTGGGAGGAAAGTTGTTAGAAGCAGTGAAAAGTTTTTATCGAGGATGTAAGGCATGTGTGCGTGTAGGAAGAGAGGAAAGTGATTGGTTCTCAGTGAATGTAGGTTTGCGGCAGGGGTGTGTGATGTCTCCATGGTTGTTTAATTTGTTTATGGATGGGGTTGTTAGGGAGGTAAATGCAAGAGTTTTGGAAAGAGGGGCAAGTATGAAGTCTGTTGGGGATGAGAGAGCTTGGGAAGTGAGTCAGTTGTTGTTCGCTGATGATACAGCGCTGGTGGCTGATTCATGTGAGAAACTGCAGAAGCTGGTGACTGAGTTTGGAAAAGTGTGTGGAAGAAGAAAATTAAGAGTAAATGTGAATAAGAGCAAGGTTATTAGGTACAGTAGGGTTGAGGGTCAAGTCAATTGGGAGGTGAGTTTGAATGGAGAGAAACTGGAGGAAGTGAAGTGTTTTAGATATCTGGGAGTGGATCTGGCAGCGGATGGAACCATGGAAGCGGAAGTGGATCATAGGGTGGGGGAGGGGGCGAAAATCCTGGGGGCCTTGAAGAATGTGTGGAAGTCGAGAACATTATCTCGGAAAGCAAAAATGGGTATGTTTGAAGGAATAGTGGTTCCAACAATGTTGTATGGTTGCGAGGCGTGGGCTATGGATAGAGTTGTGCGCAGGAGGATGGATGTGCTGGAAATGAGATGTTTGAGGACAATGTGTGGTGTGAGGTGGTTTGATCGAGTGAGTAACGTAAGGGTAAGAGAGATGTGTGGAAATAAAAAGAGCGTGGTTGAGAGAGCAGAAGAGGGTGTTTTGAAGTGGTTTGGGCACATGGAGAGGATGAGTGAGGAAAGATTGACCAAGAGGATATATGTGTCGGAGGTGGAGGGAACAAGGAGAAGAGGGAGACCAAATTGGAGGTGGAAAGATGGAGTGAAAAAGATTTTGTGTGATCGGGGCCTGAACATGCAGGAGGGTGAAAGGAGGGCAAGGAATAGAGTGAATTGGAGCGATGTGGTATACCGGGGTTGACGTGCTGTCAGTGGATTGAAGCAAGGCATGTGAAGCGTCTGGGGTAAACCATGGAAAGCTGTGTAGGTATGTATATTTGCGTGTGTGGACGTATGTATATACATGTGTATGGGGGGGGGGGGGGGGGTTGGGCCATTTCTTTCGTCTGTTTTTATTTTTTTTTTTTTTTTTTTTTTTTCCAAAAGAAGGAACAGAGAAGGGGGCCAGGTGAGGATAGTCCCTCAAAGGCCCAGTCCTCTGTTCTTAGCGCTACCTCGCTAATGCGGGAAATGGTGAATAGTATGAAAAAAAAAAAAAAAAAAAAAAAATATATATATATATATATATATATATATATATATATATATATATATATATATATACATATATATATATATATATGTGTGTGTGTGTGTGTGTGTGTGTGTGTGTGTGTGTGTTTTGAAAGACGATAGATTCAGGCAATCGGATCTACGGTATATCAAATGCATGTCACCTCTATTATGGTGAATTTAGGGTAAAAGTTAAAATCACTTGATTTCTGGTGTCTGTCTTTTCGCTTCTGTGTGGCCGAAGTAGTCGTACGCTTTAAACAGAGTTCGAATCCCTCCTGCGGTGTACGTGCATTTCTCCCTCCATCGACACATATTTGTCACACCATCGGAACCACGACAGCTTAATGCCCATGTTACCCCCCACCAAGCTGAGGGTGAGGCACGTTTAAAAACGCTAGATGTTTGGGATCCGTGTCTTTTTACCTCTTCCTAGTCGAGGTGGCCGGACATCCTACTTAGGGTTCGAATCCGACTAGTAGCGTATGTTATATCATTCATAATTACCCCAGGACCAGTGTCTATGAGAGTCCTGATGTTACCCAGGACCTTTCTCAAGGCTCGTGCAGTCAAGCGTGTGTTCACCCAGGAGCAGGGGAGTGTAAACGTCTTTGGAGTGAGAAGTTTCTTGACAAGACTTTTCTCAGTGATACAGCTTTGCCTGAGGCGACTTTTCGCTGGCAAGCAGAGTCCCGTAACAACGTCGTTGACTGAGATATCTTCCTCTCCTAACAACCAATGTCTTGTTTTCAGTACGTTATTTCGATGAGAATAAGGGTGGATACAATGGGTAGGAAAAATACGTAAGCATGGAATGTCCTTTGAAATACAATATTTTTCTAAACTTTAATAACTGCAATTATGAATCACAAATCATTCAGTTCCTGTGGTGAGGGACGTCAATTGCTTATGTTAGCTGGGATACGAGGCCGTTGAGGAAGTCAAGGGTCCTCTTACATCAGGGTTCCAGCGTCTTGGAACTACTCGAAATGAAGTGATATTGTGGATCCATGACGTCGTACTTTATCCTCTTCTGCTGTTCCCTGAAGTCCGCAGCATTACCTTGAGTTACTGGGGTTCCCTACACATAGGTGTCTGCCAAGGCGTGGTTTCAGGCTAGCTGCCTGCCTGCCTTCCATGCAGTTCATGTTAATATAAGATCAAGAATGTGGCCTCAGCACATAGCGTAGCTTGGATGTAGTCATACTGAAGATGATACCCCACCGTCTCCTTGGTAAGCTCCCGCTCGTGCTAGCCTTCACCCCGACACGTCTCACTCCTAGGTGTTCGTCTGTGGTGTACCAGACACGTCGCAGTAAAGTTAGTGTTTCCTGAGAAATCGTTCCAGCTTAGAATCGAACATGATTTCACATGAAAGTTAGCCAGCCTTCCTGCATGTTGGAGTCCTCTCGCCAACGATGATGAAGAGTATCAGAAACCTTGGGATTAAAGACAGTAACAAACTACACAAAGACACACTACGTCATAACTTTTAAAACCAGGCCTCACCAGCAGCTTGACTCAGCGTGGTTTGGTCGGGGTGTCCGCAGGGCGAAGACCCGAGTTCGACCCCGAGACATGGATGTTTGAAAGATTCCTCTGGACGCTTATTGGCTACTGTCACCCGAGACCACCATCTTTGCTGACTGCTTATTGGCCGGGAGGTTGTCGCCCTACAGTACAGGATTAGCGAATGCATCATAACAGTGTGGTGATTGGTATGGGTGTAGATAGTGAAGACAATGTCAACACGTAAGGTTGGGATTCAACCTATTTGTAATGCGAAAATAGACCTCATCGTCGCTCCTGGGATAAGCCACTGTTGCTTCACAGTGAGGAAGTTTTATTCAGTATTTAATCTGAAAGTTTTATTTATTAACTGGTTAATATCAAAGAGACAGCCATGACTGTGGGTCCTGAGCACGACGGGACGATCCTCGAGCACAAAGGCGCGACCCTTGAACATGACTCTACAACCCTTGAACACGACGCTACAACCCTTGAACACGACGGTACGACCCTTGAACACGACGGTACGACCCTTGAACACGACGGTACGACCCTTGAACACGACGGTACGACCCTTGAACACGACGCTACAACCCTTGAATACGACGGTGCGACCCTTGAACACGACGCTACAACCCTTGAACACGACGGTACGACCCTTGAACACCACTGTACGACCCTTGAACACGACGGTACGACTCTTGAACACGACGCTACAACCCTTGAACACGACGGTACGACCCTTGAACACGACGCTACAACCCTTGAACACGACGGTACGACCCTTGAACACGACGGTACGACTCTTGAAAACGGCGACACAATCCTTGACCACGACGAGACGACTCTTGGTTATCATGTCCTGGCTTTTGACCTCATCCTCGAGGGTCAGGTTGAACTACTCGCCATCATGCCCTGGGGTCGTGGTGTCGTAGTGATGAATTGTACCGTCGTGCTCAGGGTTGTACCGTCATGCTCAGGGTTGTACCGTCATGCTCAGGGTTGTACCGTCATGCTCAAGGGTTGTACCGTCATGCTCAAGGGTTGTACCGTCATGCTCAAGGTTGTACCGTCGTGCTCAGGGTTGTACTGTCGGACTCCTAGGTTGTACCGTTGTGCTCAAGGGTTGTACCGTCATGCTCAAGGGTTGTACCGTCATGCTCAAGGGTTGTACCATCGTGCCAGAGGGTTGTACTGTCGGACTCCTAGGTTGTACCGTTGTGCTCAAGGGTTGTACCGTTGTGCTTAAGGGTTGTACCGTTGTGCTAAAGGGTTGTACCGTTGTGGTCTAGTGGTTAGCGTCGCCTGTACGCTCATCAGCAAGGTTGTGACCGTAGTACATTGAGGACTCGGTCGATGTGAGGCGGTAACCATCACAGCAGATCAGCTGTGCATCTTTTTAAGAAGATGAGAATCGACCAACATTACTGTGAAGCTAAATGACTTATCTGAAGAAATGAATGTGTTAGAGAGAGAGAGAGAGAGAGAGAGAGAGAGAGAGAGAGAGAGAGAGAGAGAGAGAGAGAGAGAGAGAGAGAGAGAGAGAGAGAGAGAGAGAGAGAGAGAGAGAGAGAGAGAGAGAGAGAGAGAGAGAGAGAGAGAGAGAGATGGGGGGGGGGGGTGTCAGGCCTTACTGAGCAACTAGCTGTGAGCGGTTGTGTGGCAGAGTATAAATGCATACCTAACTTAGCAGCTGGCGGTGGATGCCATCTGGCTCAGTGCAGACACAGACACACACACACACACACACACACACACACACACACCTGACTTAACATCTGGCTATGAGAGCCACCTGGTTAGTACACACACACACACACACACACACACACACACACACACACACACACACACATACACCTGACTTAACAGCTGGCTATGAGAGCCACCTGGTTAGTACACACACACACACACACACACACACACACACACACACACACACACATACACCTGACTTAACAGCTGGCTATGAGAGCCACCTGGCTCAATATACGCACACAAACACACCTGACAGCAGCTGGCTATGAGAGCCACCTGGCTCAATATACGCACACAAACACACCTGACAGCAGTTGGCTATGAGAGCTACCTGGCTCAATATACGCACACAAACACACCTGACAGCAGCTGGCTATGAGAGCCACCTGGTTCAATATACGCACACAAACACACCTGACAGCAGCTGGCTATGAGAGCTACCTGGCTCAATATACGCACACAAACACACCTGACAGCAGCTGGCTATGAGAGCCACCTGGCTCAGTACACACACGATTATGGCAGGAAAAAATCACAATCTTGTCTGGCTGGTGAGCGGGTGGCGCCGGGCAGGGAGCCATCATCCGGAACAGTTTAACAAGTGACGCCTGTTGTGTTTCGCCTGAAATACTCATTATCTCACGGCGAGAAGGACGCATCAATTAGCATCGTTAGAGAGTTTTTTCTTAGCTCCTACATTAGGACTTTGAGTCTTGTTGCACCGTGTTTGGTGGTCAGTTTTGAGCCTGATAGCTCCTATTATCTACATGTTACGTGCCCATCCTGGGGAAAATCATGATACATAGTTTGCTCATTTATTAAATAGATTTTTTGGTCGTATTAATGACAGACGTCGCTTTCACTGCAAATTATGTGAATTTTTGGTTAATTTAGAGATACGGGTTTAATTATTACCAGTGATGCTGCTGTATTTGGTTGTATTTTGGCAGTCCGTCGTGTAGCGAGGTAGTAATTCGTCTAAGAAAAAGGCTACATGACACCTCGCCTCTTTGCAGCCTTTAAGAATATTTTTTGACTATATATATATATATATATATATATATATATATATATATATATATATATATATATATATATATATATATATATATATATATATATATACATATATATATATATATATATTCCTATGAGTCCACGGGAAAATTGAAACACGATAAGTTCCCAAGGGCACTTTCATCTAATAATTACATCATCAGGGGAGATACAAGAAAGAAATATAAGTCAGCTGAATTATAACGAAAAGACGTAGCTAGGACGCCATTTGGTAAACACGTGATTGTCCAAGACATCTTTTTTTCTTTCATACTATTCGCCATTTCCCGCGTTAGCGAGGTAGCATTAAATACAGAGGACTGGGCCTTTGAGGGAATCCTCACCTGGAACCCTTCTCTGTTCCTTCTTTTGGAAAATCAAAAGAAAACGAGAGGGGAGGGTTTCCAGCCCCCCGCTCCCTCCCCTTTTAGTCGCCTTCTACGACACGCAAGGAATACGTGGGATGTATTCTTTCTCTTCTATCCCCTATATGTCCAAGACATATATAAATATATATATGTATCATGCAAACCTCAAACATTCGGGATCAAATCCGCGACCCCTGCATAGCAGGCGGGAGCACCACTGCTAGGTTATGATCATAGCCTAGCAGTAGTGCTCCCGCCAGCCACGAATGGGTCCCGGGTTCTCTCCTGGCTGTTGGAGGTTTGTATGTTACACGGAAGTGCGCGCTCATATGCACTATATATATATATATATATATGTATATATATTTTTTTCTTTTTTTTTTTCATACTATTCGCCATTTCCCGCATTAGCGAGGTAGCCAGAGGACTGGGCCTTTGAGGGAATATCCTCATATGGCCCCCTTCTCTGTTCCTTCTTTTGGAAAATTTAAAAAAAAATGAGAGGGGAGGATTTCCAGCCCCCCGCTCCCATGTATATATATATATATATATATATATATATATATATATATATATATATATATATATATATATATATATATATATATTCATTTATTTATTTATCTATTATATATCTATTATCTATTATACTCGCAAACGCGGGAGACAGCGACAAAGCAAAAAAAAAAAATATATATATATATATATATATATATATATATATATATATATATATATATATATATATATATATCCCTGGGGATTGGGGAGAAAGAATACTTCCCACGTATTCCCTGCGTGTCGTAGAAGGCGACTAAAAGGGGGGGGGGAGCGGGTGGCTGGAAATCCTCCCCTCTCGTTTTTTTTAATTTTCCAAAAGAAGGAACAGAGAAGGGGGCCAGGTGAGGATATTCCCTCTAAGGCCCAGTCCTCTGTTCTTAACGCTACCTCGCTAATGCGGGAAATGGCGAATAGTATGAAAAAAAAAAAAAATATATATATATATATATATATATATATATATATATATATATATATATGTACACCCACTCATATACATATACACACATGTACATAATTCATACTGTCTGCCCTTATTCATTCCTGTCGCCACTCCGCCACACATGAAATGACGACCCCCTCCCCCCGCATGTGCACGAGGTAGCGCTAGGAAAATACAACAAAGGCCACATTCTTTCACACTCAGTCTCTAGCTGTCATGCATAATGCACCGAAACCACACCTCCCTTTCCACATCCAGGCCTCACAAAACCTTCCATGGTTTACCCCAGACGCTTCACATGCCCTGGTTCAATCCATTGAAAGCACGTCGACCCCGGTATACCAAATCGATCCAATTCACTCTATTTCTTGTACGCTTTTTACCTTCCTGCATGTTCAGGCCCCTATCACACAAAATCTTTTTCACTCCATCTTTCCACCTCCAATTTGGTCTCCCACTTCTCGTTCCCTCCACCTCCGACACATATATCCTCTTGGTCAATCTTTCCTCACTCATTCTCTCCATGTGACCAAACCATTTCAAAACACCCTCTTCTGCTCTCTCAACCACACTCTTTTTATTACCACACATCTCTCTTACCCTTTCATTACTTACTCGATCAAACCACCTCACACCACATATTGTCCTCAAACATCTCATTTCCAGCATATCCACCCTCCTCCGCACAACTCTATCTATAGCTCACGTCTCACAACCATATAACATTGTTGGAACCACTATTCCTTCAAACATACCCATTTTTGCTTTCCAAGATAACATTCTCGATTTCCATTTTTCAACGCTCCCAGAACTTTCGCCCCCTCCCCCACCCTATGATTCACTTCTGTTTCCATGGTTCAATCCACGGGGAAGATGAAACACGAGAAGTTCCCAGCGCACTTTTGTGTAATAATCACATCATCAAGGGAGACACAGGAGAGAAATATAAGTCAGTTGATATACAACGAAGAGACGTAGCTAGGACGCCATTTAGGAAAAAAGTGATTTTCCGAGACAGACAACGAGCGTATCATAAACTTATTATGTGGGCAAGAAGTGAATTGTTTATAAGTTTTATTAACAATAAAGCCATCCAATTTTATAGACCTTCACTAATATTAAAGTTATAGTTCTTTGTGTATTTAATAATCCCAACACCACTACAAAAATTCCGTCTCTCCTCTGCCATGACACTACACTACAGTGTGTAGTCGATAAATGCAGAGGAGAGACCGACTTCTTGTGTGGTGTTGGAATTTGATAGCTTTATGAATTGTTTGCAATTGATGAGGTGGATTGTCTCCGTGAAACATGTTGTCCCGCATGTATAGAGAAATTACTTGTTAAATGAAATTATATGAACTCCTACTGAAGTGCGATTTCACTTTCATAATCATCATCACGAACTACTTGTAAAATGATTAAGAATGATTTACATGTAAACAATACGTGCTTTGACATATAGACATCACCGAGATGCCCTTAAGTCGATTTGCAGCGTCCTCAGCATGGTCAAGTGAGCGGTCTGTCATGCAATAACATCCTGTCGCATCCATAATTTGATTATTGATTAAGCTTAAAACAATAATATCTGTCTTATGGTTCTTGCACTGGAGACAGAGATACATTATGAGACACGCATCACAATATGAGTCTTGATTAATATCATGAGTATCATTCACATAGAAAGACCCTCACTGAGCGAAGGCCACGCATGATATATAGAAAGGGTTTATGAATATAGAGATTCAAGGAAATATTAACAAAAGTAATCTATGAGTCTTGAAGAAAAGTGGAACCCCTGCTTTCAAAAGTGGGGACCAGGTCATAATAGTTATGAAAGAGATGAGAAGGTTAAAGAGTTCCAAAGCTTAGCCGTGGAGGGAAAGAAAGAGTCATCACAACGGCCCGCTCTTGAATTGCCACCGGTAGATCACAAGTTAGACGACGACATTTTCAGAAACCTGCAGCAAGCAAGGGTTCAGAGAACTTGGAGGCGCCTCTGGCGAGGTGTTGCCAAAGCCACAGCGAGGATAAACAACACATTAGGTGTACAGAACTTTGTAATTAACGATGTTGACCTCCAGCAAGTTCAGGTGCTCGGCGAGCTGGCTGTGTGTGTGTGTGTGTGTGTGTGTGTGTGTGTGTGTGTGTGTGTGTGTGTGTGTGAGTGTGTGTGTGTCACACGTACATCTTGAGTAGGTGGGAACTAGTAGAGGGTTTCACATCTAATGACGGCACACTCATTTTCCCCCATCTCTCTCTCTCTCTCTCTCTCTCTCTCTCTCTCTCTCTCTCTCTCTCTCTCTCTCTCTCTCTCTCTCTCTCCCTCTCCACGAACTCCTTCTCACGTAGGTACGTCACGACCACAACACAAGCGGACGCTCAGACCGGAGGGTGGTTTCGGCCCTCGACAACTCGAAATGAAATATGAGCCGTAAATATGACCTAATTACGTTCACAAATCCCTCAGATCCCCAGACAGTAGGATCCCTGGTTATTACCCGTGACTATTACATCTCCAAATCCCTAATCGATAGCACAACAACCTCTTACCAATCCCCCAGCTTTGTACCCCCACGGCTTAACTCCCTAACCTGCTGTCCTCTACAGACCTTTGCTCACGACACTTGGCTATCGCGTCTGCGATGACACAATATCAACAGTAACTTTACAATAGTAACGATATTGTATATCTACATTATCTTTTGTTTTACTTATTCTTGCCTGTGATTTCATAGCGTTTTCTTTTCGTTTTGTTCAATATCCCTTCAAAAAAGATTTATAGATTCTCCATTTCACTCAGTTTACAATGTGCAATAGCTATTACGTGGAAGAACGCCACTATTTTGTAGTTACCTACGTTAGTTATGACAGTGGCTATTTCATCAAACCCTTTTACCATTCCCCCTCAGCTCAGTACATGTAAAAAAAGGATACGATATCCCCTTCTCTCTCTCTCTCTCTCTCTCTCTCTCTCTCTCTCTCTCTCTCTCTCTCTCTCTCTCTCTCTCTCTCTCTCTCTCTCTCAAAACAACTTTAGCGATACTAAGGTTCACTTCTTGTCCTCATCTGTACAGTACATTACCCCTTTCGAGACACCCTCTCGCTGCTCACAATATTCTCTCTTTCGAACCTTCGTGCTGACGATGCTTCCACCCCACATTCCCTTTACAGGATCCGTAAATCCCGAATCAGCGCCCTAATTCCTTGGTCTCGTTTCCCTAATAGGGCATCTGTTTCCCCCTCTTGCCCTAATGCCGCCCGCTATTAAGAAACAATTACCCAGCACAAGCAGGCTCAACCACACCTGCTACACGTTATTTGTGGCCCGCGAACAGCCAGCCCCAGCTGTGGTGGTGGTGGTGGTGGTATTATATAGTTTGGTGGTGGTGATATGGTGTTGCTGGTGGGAGTGGTGGTTGTGTGGTGATAGTGGGAGTGTTGGTATAGTGTATTAGTGGTAATAGTAGTGGTGGAGGTAGTGGTGGTATAGTGTGGTGGTGGTGGTGGTGGTATTATATAGTTTGGTGGTGGTGATATGGTGTTGCTGGTGGGAGTTGTGGTTGTGTGGTGATAGTGGGAGTGTTGGTATAGTGTATTAGTGGTAATAGTAGTGGTGGAGGTAGTGGTGGTATAGTGTGGTGGTGGTGGTGGTGGTGGTAGTGTTGGTGTTGATGGTGTTGATAAGGTATGGTGGTAATGGTGATGATGGTGCGGTGTGATGGTAGTGGTGGTGTTATGGTGTGGTGGTGGTAGTGGTAGTGGTGGTAGTGGTAGTGGTAACTGTGGTATAGTGTAGTGGTGGTAGTAGTTGTGGTATAGTGTAGTAGTGGTAGTGAGGTGGTAATGGTAATGGTGGTGGTGGTGGTGGTAGTGGTGGTAATGGTAATGGTGGTGGTGTGGTGGTAGTGGTGGTGGTAGTGGTGGTAATGGTAATGGTGGTATAATGTAGTGGTAGTAATGTGATGGTAGTGGAGTTCAACAAGGTTGTTAGTTTGGTGATGGTCTGAGTTTCTGGGATGAAGATAAGCTGGTGGTGGTGATGATGGAGATGATGGCGTACGTGGTGATAATAATGGTGGTGATGATGGAGATGATGGCGTACGTGGTGATGATAATGGTGGTGATGATGGAGATGATGGCGTACGTGGTGATAATAATGGTGGTGATGATGGAGATGATGGCGTACGTGGTGATGATAATGGTGGTGATGATGGAGATGATGGCGCACGTGGTGATGATAATGGTGGTGATGATGGAGATGATGGCGTACGTGGTGATAATAATGGTGGTGATGATGGAGATGATGGCGTACGTGGTGATGATAATGGTGGTGATGATGGAGATGATGGCGTACGTGGTGATGATAATGGTGGTGATGATGGAGATGATGGCATACGTGGTGATAATAATGGTGATGATGATGGGGATGATGGCGTACGTGGTGATGATAATGGTGGTGATGATGGAGATGATGGCATACGTGGTGATAATAATGGTGGTGATGATGGAGATGATGGCGTACGTGGTGATAATAATTGTGGTGATGATGGAGATGATGGCGTACGTGGTGATAATAATGGTGGTGATGATGGAGATGATGGCGTACGTGGTGATGATAATGGTGGTGATGATGGAGATGATGGCGTACGTGGTGATGATAATGGCGGTGATGATGGAGATGATGGCGTACGTGGTGATGATAATGGTGGTGATGATGGAGATGGTGGCGTACGTGGTGATGATAATTGTGGTGATGATGGAGATGATGGCGTACGTGGTGATAATAATGGTGGTGATGATGGAGATGATGGCGTACGTGGTGATGATAATGGCGGTGATGATGGAGATGATGGCGTACGTGGTGATGATAATGGTGGTGATGATGGAGATGGTGGCGTACGTGGTGATGATAATGGTGGTGATGATGGAGATGGTGGCGTACGTGGTGATAATAATGGTGGTGATGATGGAGATGATGGCGTACGTGGTGATGATAATGGTGGTGATTATGGAGATGATGGCGTACGTGGTGATAATAATGGTGGTGATGATGGAGATGGTGGCGTACGTGGTGATGATAATGGTGGTGATGATGGAGATGGTGGCGTACGTGGTGATGATAATGGTGGTGATGATGGAGATGATGGCGTACGTGGTGATGATAATGGTGGTGATGATGGAGATGATGGCGTACGTGGTGATGATAATGGTGGTGATGATGGAGATGATGGCGTACGTGGTGATGATAATGGTGGTGGTGATGATGATGATCTTGATGGAGGGGTTCAATATGATGGTTAGTCGTAACGGTGATGGTATCAGTGGTGGTGATGGTGTCAGTGATGGTGTTGGTGATGGTGGAGTTGATGAAGAAGTTGGGACTGTGATGACCTACGGAAATGGGCCATAGTCTCCCCCCCCCAAACACACACACACACACACACACACACACACATTCGTAGGGGGATCTGGAACTCAAAAAGTTCCCTCATATATTTCACACCTGAACTTTCAAAAAGTTTACGATGAAATATCGCATGAAGATTGTTAGGTTAGAAGTGATGGCACGACGTAGGAGGCAAATTATGCGCGTGGATGGCGAATTGGCTAACTGATGTAAACAACGAGTGGTGGGTGTTACACTGGAAGGCATGTGACTGACTCAGCTCATCATGTGGGATACGACAAGGTTTAGTTCTGGGACCTACACACTTTGTCACTGGTCTGGAGACAGGATTTACTGTATCAGTAAAATCGCAAGATGTACCGACGATAAAAATTCAGGAAATATATCCTGAATACAGGAAAAATACTGAATGAGATTGACCAACTCAAGTAGTAGTCAGAGAATTGGCAAATGGACAGGGATGGAGAAAAATACAAAGCAATGCATTTCGGTGGCAGAAACATTGAATAGGAATACTAAATGATTGGCATAGTTTTAGTAGAAGTAATATAAGGGAAAAATCTTAAAGTTTAATCAAATCTAATCTATAACACGAAGAATAATGCTTACGTTAAAGTGAAAAGGCTTCAAAGCTAAACAAGCAAACTGTGAAAAGAAAGACACTATATCTACACATGACAACGCCTTGCTTAGTCCACAATTAGAATACTGTCTTAGTTCTGGTCAACAAACTTTGTAATTAAGGACTTAGGGACAAAAGTAGAAACAAATACAAAAAGGAGCAACAAAACCAATTCCGTCACTTAGAGTGAAACCTCATATTTTGAAACTGGTCTTCGAAAGAAAAATCAGAAAATAGAACGCAAAAATGGAGGAGATTTGATTGATTTTTCCAAATGCTTAATAATCTTGTTAATTTGACACACCTTGATGTCGCTGTTAGATGGAGACAAAATAACAAAAATGAAAGACATGAAATTAAAAGTTTCCTCAGCATTAGAATTTCCAGCTCTAGAATAAACTGGTATTTTATAGGTATTTTATAGGTATTTTATAGGTATTTTATAGACGAGCTTCACAATTACTTTAATGACGTTGATTATTAGTAAATAGACTGGGAATAGAATATACAAGTACTTCACCTTTAGTCTTTCCCGTTTGGTGCCAAAAAATAAGCTTTAGCTTTCTTCTTCTGAGTACTCGTATGGATATTATATCAGTATATGTTCTTTATTCACCTTATCCTATAAAAGATCCATGTCAGTATATTCGCGCTATACTACATGGTATATAAGTTTGTGTATATATTCACGCCGGTTGATATGCTGGAGAGAGCGGTGAGTAAGAGCTTTTTGCCTAAACACCTCATCTTCTATACATATTAAGAGCCTAAGATCGTCCTTGTTCTCCAGTGAATGATATGATCATAGACCATCAGGTCTTTCATGATCTGTCTTTCCTATGTATTTGCATGTAACCATTACTCTTCACGCCCGCCCCTCCTGGTTAACCACCCTTCACTACCACCCACACTGTCACCCATCACTCACTTGTTAGATCTACCCCTAAACGCGGCCCTCTGAGATCACTCTTCTGACTTACCACTCACTAGTGTCACTCCGATCTGTCCCTCACTACCACCCCTCACACCCTCTTCTTACAGCCCCCAGCTGGTCCTCATTACTGCCATTCACGATGAGTGTTCGCTTTTCCCCCCCTCACAACCCTTCCTCACTGCCTGGCAGCTTACCTAATCAGTCTTTCAACATTCCTCTTCTCCTTCCCCCACCCGACCATCCCTTAGTATCACTCCTCACTACCATCCCTCATTTCCATCCCCCACTACCACTAGTCACTATCATCCCTCGTTACCACCCTCACTATCATCTATCACTACCATTCCTCATTACCATCCCTCACTACCATCCCCCACAACAACCCCTCACTACCATCCTTTCACTACCACACCTTAATGAATGAGAACAAAGTAATGTGTCTCCCTACTAGACAAATTATCATTTGTTTTCGCTGTCGATTTTTTTACAAATATGCCACAATCACGAAGAGCCTTTCTAGGGATGGGAAATGAAAATATGATTCACATGGAATTTAGAACAATGAAGTTTTTGGATATATAGAGAATAGAACCACAAATAAGTCAGCTATTCTTGTTGTAACGTCTCCTAGAATGTTGAAGGATGTAAGCTGAGAAAAAGGATTTCCAGTCTCGACACTATACAACAAAACGCTAAGATCATGAATGAAAGCTGCGATTGTAACACTCTCTAAATCAAAGAACAGAGCAAGGAGCCAAGTGAGGCTTTTTCCTTCTACCTAACACGTAAATTGGCGAACTTATATGAGAAAAAAAAATAAATGTACATTTATATATGCATATATATGTTTGTATACATATATATATATATATATATATATATATATATATATATATATATATATATATATATATATATATATATATATATATATATATATATATATCTTTCTTTTCTTTCATACCTGTTTGCCGTTTCCTGCCTTAGCAAGGTAGCATCAAGAACAAATGACTGAGCCTTAGAAGAAAATCCTGAATTAGCTCCTTCCTCTGTTCCCTCTTTTGGAAAGTAATAAAACAGGAGAGGAGGATTTCCAGCCCCTTACTCCTGCTCCTCCTAGTCGCCTCCTACGACACGCAGGAGATGCGTGGGTAGTATTCTTTCTCCCCTATCCCCAGGGATAATATATATATATATATATATATATATATATATATATATATATATATATATATATGTTCTTAACGCTACCTCGCTAACGCGGGAAATGGCGAATAGTTTAAAAGAAAGAAAGATATATATATATATATATATATATATATATATATATATATATATATATATATATATATATATATATATATATATATATATATATATATATATATATATATATATATATATATATATTTAGGGTGCGGAAAAGTTGAGGATCGATGAGCAGAAATGTTGCAAAATATTGTGTTCTCTCTGCTCACATCATTAGCCCCCCGTCCCGTGGGCTGATAGAAGGAAACCTATGGTATCAAAAACGCACATTCATCGAAAAAAAAATCGAAGCTGAAAATATGTGTATTTCTAAGTGGGGTAGAGTTAATTCTATATAAATACACTTTGATAAAGTATTTCTGAAATCTGAAAATAATTGAACAACTCCTTGAGCCCCCAAAGGAAATCTAGAGTATAGCATTTTTTTTCTAGAAATACCAATAATTTAAGAAAAATCGCTAAGAATCAAATTACAGTATCTTTCAGCCATAGGTGCTATAATAATGATGTTTTAGATATATCTAAATATTATGAAACGGTTTAGACAAATATCTCAACAGCTTAACTACTCCATGAATGATGGAAGATATAGATTATTTCACTCGTAATCGCAAAAATCGTATTTATCCCAACTAAAAAAAGTTTCCCTTTAAATGGTTATAGTAAACGTCTTTCCAGCACAGACCATTATTTCCTCATAGAAACTAGCCAATTATGTGCTCTTTATCACGTGATAAGGACGTGATAGGTCGGATTTCATTGGCCCAACCAGCAAGGGGATAGCTCATCTCGTAGTCACATTTGAGTGCTCTTAGAGGAATAGAGTTATGTGTTTATTTTCATCAGTGAAATAGCAAGCTGCAGTACTAGGCAAGCAACTAAGTGCCCTACATATGGTCAACCAGAACAACTGAAACAAACTGTTTTTCCAACATATGAAGAGTTGATGAAGGTTTGCCAGTTGGGGGCATAATAGATTATTATTTTTTACTTCAAAAGAACCAACATTTTCAGGCGTTTGTGATGTAGTGGCTAACTGCCTTATGGAAATGTGGCAGTCAGCAGCAATTCCTACTGTACCAAAAAACGTATTAAATATATGATCAATAATCATCATACAAAATATAAGAGATCTTTATATCACTTTAAAGATAGAAAGATACGACCTCGTATCAAGTGAAGCTCAATGCTTTTCAGAAGCGTGCATAAGTGCTATTGGATATTGCTGCATGTAAATGTCTAGATCTGAATTCCTGTGATTGTCCAGCTATAAGGAAAATTCCAAGAAATGAACATGGATTTTCAATTGATCAAAGGTCAGAGAGAAAGATGATAATTGGAGGTGTAGACCATAAAGAAAGCTTGAGGATTAGAAAAAGGATCTGAATGCAAAAATAAGGATAAACGTAAACAAGATATTGAGTTAGGCCATTCATCTTCCTCTCTTGTAGTTCTTCTTTCATCTTCAGAATCAGAGACAAACTTACATAAACCATTAGTCTATGACACAGAGTTACCTCCTGGAGCCAGAAGAGATTTCAATAAAAAGAAATTGACTTCTAATCTCTCAGCTGTAGCAAGCGATTGTGGCAGAACATGCGTATCAAACAGGGCAGCTGCAACTATTTCCAGTTCACTACTGCATGATATAGGTGAAATTGATGAAAGCAATACCAATTTAGTTATTGACAGAAACAAAATTTGCCGTGAAAGGCAAAAAGCACGCAGTGAAAGCCAACAGTGCAGTGAGATGGACACAACTAATCCTTTTGCCATTTACTTTGATGGACGCAAGTATAAAACTATTGTCAGAGAACAAAAAGGCAATACATTTTCAAAAATTGTTGTAAATGAAAAGCATATTTGCCTATAACAAGAGCCAGGATCAAAATTTGTTACCCATGTTACTCCGAATTCCGGTAATGGCGGTGATATTGCAAAAGAAATGCAAGGTTTTCTTATTTCATTAGATGTTGATATAACATTATTTGAGAGCAATTGGGTGCGATGGCACTGCTGTAAATACAGGCCCTAAGAATACAGTAATATCACTTCTAGAACAAACTATTGGCAAGCCATTGCAATGGCTTATTTGCCAGCTTCTTGCTAGTGAATTGCCTTTAAGGCATCTGATGACAACCATGGATGGTAAACAAGTGGACCAGTTGGATTTACAGGAGAAGTTGGCAGACAGTTACCAGGCTGTGAGAAAATTCCAATCGATATAAATTTCAAGGCTATCGAATCAGAAGGTGTTGAAGTAGACGCTGATGAACTGAGTCCCAAGCAAAAATACTTATTTGATATTTATCAAGCAATCTCTAATTGTACAGTGGATGATGCACTAACGCATCGTAATGCAGGGAAAATATCTCATTCAGGGTGATTGACAACAACGAATCGAGTTCTTTGTCTGTATGCTACAACATCTGAACCTTCAAATACTTTGCAAATACTAACTGAATCTATGATAAAAGCTTATGCGTCTACGTGCACGAAACCATTGTCCGTACGTGTCCCCATCACCAGCAGCAGTATCAAGCAAACTGTGACGCCTGTTATTCAGAGAAATGCATTCTTCGGGCACCCTGAGATCATTCTCATTACCATGATTCATAATGAGAGAAACTTTGCTCGTGATCTGGGATGGAGAAGAGTATCGCGGGCAAGAAAAGAGGAGGAATAATTAAGGGAAAATCTGTAGAAATAGGAAAGGGAACCAACACTTTGGCTAAGGGTAAGTGGGTCGAATTTTGGCGTCATATTTGGAAGAGTTGGCTCGTCAGATCGTTTTGGGCTTAATACCGTCTTATAAGCGCTCCCACTCGTCCAAGATGAGTGAGAGTAATACTTCATTGATGGAGGGATGAATCCTTTGCATAAATGGAATTTTTCAGAAGAGAAGAATTTGCAGCATCTGAACAGAAATGACAATTTCATACAGGCAGACTTAGCTATTTGTGCTTTACGTTAAGGTTTCCAGGATAGATTAGATGCTATAGTCTCCCTTAATAGATTCTTGGTGCTGACTGGTGGAATTACATATCCATCAAAGAAGATCGGAAAATTGTGATGAGTTTCAGAAGGAGAGAAACGAGCAGACACTGTGCTATAGAAGCATTAAGCTTAACTGGGATGAGTCTGTACCGCTAGGGAAAGCCTGTCCAAGTCTGAGGTTAGAAAGGACACTGTGACGAGCCGAGCTGTTGCTCGAGCAAGAGAAAATAGAATGGATTTGAAAGGGGTGAAGAAATGCGGTGACTTTACATGTTATTGACAGTTCTGTTATTCGCTTTATCCTTTGTATTCCCATGTATCTTCACTACACTCTTCGCTACCACTACTCACTATAACCCCTAACTATCTTCCTTTATCTAATCCCTCTCTACAACCATTAATTATCATTCTTCATGATCACCCCTCACCACAACCACCCTTCACTACTGCCCCTCACTACCCTAACTCCATCCCGCACTACAACCCTTCACTATCACTCATATCCACCTTTCACTATTGATGCTCACCACTTCCCCTCACTACCAACCCTTCATTACCACCCTTCACTACCTCCCTCACTAACACCAATTACTACTATCCCTCATTATCCTCCTCACTACCATCCCTCACTACCACTCCTCACTACCACCCCTCACTACCAACCCTTACTTTACCCCCGCACTACCATCCCTCAATTCACTCTTCACTATCACCTTTCACTACCACCAATCACTACCATCCCTCACTATCTCCTTCACTATCCCATCATACCACTTCTCACTACCACTCCTTACCACCACCCCTTACTCTCCCGCTCTCCCCTATATATCTCACCTGCTGCTCTCACCTTAACTCACTCCCCTCAACAGGAAAATCTATCCCTCCCCAGACGTGTGTAAATCAAACGATAAGGCAATTTCCTCGGCAGCCAAGATAGGCAGAAACCTGGGGTAGCACAACTCCCCTTGTAAGGTATAGTGTGTGTGGGTGGTGTAATAGTGTGAGGGGGTGTAGTGTGATAGTATGTGGAGATGGAGTGTAGTAGTGTGTGTGCGGCTGGAGTGTGGTAGTATGTGGGGATGGAGTGAGGTAGTGTGTGGGGGTGGAGTGTAGTAGTGTGATGGGTGGAGTGAGGTGGTGTAGGGGTGGAATGAAGTGGTGTAAAGGGGTGGAATGAGGTGATGTAGGGAGTGGAATGAAGTGATGTAGGGGTGGGGTGTTGTAGCGAATGGGGTGAGGTGACGTTCTGTAATGGGGATACAGTGAGGTAGTGGTGGGGATACAGTGAGTCGTGTAGGGGGTGGTGCGTGGTAGTTTAAAATGTAAGGAGATTCACCCAATTGTATCTGTAGGTGATAGGGAAAGAGATAGGGAAGGGGGTAGGGAAAGCGCCCTTATGGGGTGAGAGATGGGAGTAAACGGGGTGGGGGGAGGAAGTGGGATGTGAAGGAAAGACAGAAATGAAATGAGAACAAAGTGGAAAGAAAGAGACAAGATCTGGTTGTGTGGAAACATTGATTGGTTGGTAATCTTGACCCCTCAGCTCTGTAATCCCTTGTAACATCACGTAACGAAGTTAAGACCTCGTACTGTAATCTCATCTAACATCACTGATGAAGTTAAAGTCCTGGCTCTACGACTCCTTGTTTCACGTGAGAAAGTTAAGGGTCTTCCTCTGTCATCTTCTCTAACATTACCCGTCGAAGTTAAGGCTAAATCTATGACCACTTGTGACATCACGTGACGAAGTTAAAAGTCTAGCTACTGTAACCCTCTCTAACATCACGTGACGATGTGAAGACTCAACTCCGTAACCTCAGATTCACATTCTCGTTCTCTTTTTTAAGAAACTAAATCTTAAGGAATAGTAAACATTAGGCAGTGCAAGTGGATTAGGAATGCTGTATTACGTATGTATCAGCGAGTATCTTGATGTATGTTATCACTAAATGGCTTTACTTGTGCATTGCTGAGCATTTGGACTTTTTATTCAAAGTGACCGACACAGAACGAGGAAATATATCCCAAGGTAAGGCCATTTTGGTTGAAAGTAGACAACATGAAAAGAAAAAGTATGAAGACATTAATATACTCCCTCATGTTACGTAGACATGAAGCTGAAAGAAGATAGAGAGATCGACAGATTCGCTGTTCGAGAGAAGGCGGCGGTATCATAACGACCAACCCTCGTGGGACTAGTCTCCACACAGAAACGATGGGAATCAGCAGTAAAACCCGATTTACGGGTCAAAGCCTTTTTAACAGGGACGCATACAGACAGCTCATGAGAGCAGTGGCCAAAGCAGTACTTGCAGAATAGCCGAACATCACAGCGGACAGAAAGGGACGGTGGTGTGTGAGATGAATACGAGGGTTTTGAAGCGATAGGTAAGCATATAGGACGTCTGGCAGGTCTAAGCAAGGGAGTGTATGAAATGAAGGAAGTTGAAAGTTACTGTGAATATAAGTGCGGTAATAAGACAAGACACCTGGGCAAGACATGAGGATTTGAGTGAGACCTTGTATGAAGAGGACCTGTAGGTTATGGGGTGCTTTAGGTACTTGGGAGTGAACATGGCAGTGAATAAGTGTGGAAATAAGTAACAAGATGGAAGCGGAGGAAAGGTCGCGGATGCTTTGAGGTGCATGGAAATGGAGAGATCTATGTCTACTTGGGGAAAGATGCGTATGTTTGAAGATGAAGGAGTCCCGAAAGCGTTACGTTGACGTAAGTCTTGTGTTATGAATGCAAAAGAAAGAAAGAGGGTGTACGCTTTGGATGTAAGGTGTCCAAGAACGATAAGTGTTATGATGCCGGGTAATTGTGTAAGATCAAGGTTTTGTAGCGAACACTGTCCATTTATGAGAGCTACCCAGTGTTTGCTGAAAAGGTTTGAGAAGATGAAGAGGATGAGCGAAGAAAGACGGATTAAAAGAATATACGTGTTAGTAATAGAGGGAACAAGAGGGTAGGACCGAACGAGAAGGAAATGGAAGGATGGACTGAATGAGACTTTGGGGCAGCAGAGCCTTAATAAAATTCAGGAGGATGAGAGCCGTGCAAGGGACAGAATTAACTGGATCTATGTGGTATATGGCGGGAGGAGATGTTCTTTTAAACTGTCAAAGTAAACCATGGAAGAGTCTGCGAAGCTTGGTTGTTGGATGGTAGGCTCTGGTTTCAGTACGTTCTGCAGAACAGCTAGAGGCCGCTGTTCGTTTGTCCCTGATAGTAAACTCGCTAAGGCAGAAAAAGCATGAAATGTTCCATTCTTATTTCTTTCCCTCACTGTGTTCTCCTTCTTATCTAATACTCTCTCTCTCTCTCTCTCTCTCTCTCTCTCTCTCTCTCTCTCTCTCTCTCTCTCTCTCTCTCTCTCTCTCTCTCTCTCTCTCTCTCTCTCTCTCTCTCTCTCAAAAATGCATGACAATCAAATATTTTCCCGATGTTCGACCACCGTAGCACAACTGGTCTGGCAGCAGCTGCCAGGTTCGAAGCTCCGACGAATACTTAGGAGAACATAACGATAACATTCTGCCATAAGGTATGACTAGCGCGTAGCGCTCAAAGAAAAAGGAAATAATAGAATTATTAAAATCGAGTCGAGTTACTTGTTGTTACGTGTTATGTGCGAGATGGAGCGATTTCATTGTTGTGGACTGAATGTCAGCCGCCCACGTATGGTTGATGCAGAAAGACTATAAAGCAACGGTCGTCATAGGTGTAAAACTTGACAGCCACCGAAGTGATCACTCACTGAGCAGGCGGGAAGTATTGGCAATACCGACGTAAGATGGTCGTGATGGTGTACACAGGAGGAACCGGCATGAACCGATCTGGAGCCTCCATTCATAGCTGCAGCAAGTACTCGAGAGAGAGAGAGAGAGAGAGAGAGAGAGAGAGAGAGAGAGAGAGAGAGAGAGAGAGAGAGAGAGAGAGAGAGAGAGAGAGAGAGAGAGAATCCACTGGTGGCCGCTGTGAGGAGGAGCGCCATGGGAACGTCAGCTGGACATGGGTCAGTCGCTCCTAATGCTCAAGGTGAAGGACTGATCACAAGTGATATAAATCATAGAATAATCGTGCCGTGAGTATTATATGTTAGCCCAGCCATTCTGACAAAAATCTGGCTATATTTACTCTCTCTCTCTCTCTCTCTCTCTCTCTCTCTCTCTCTCTCTCTCTCTCTCTCTCTCTCTCTCTCTCTCTCTCTCTCTCTCTCTCTCTCTCACCCACCACCCACCACCCACCCTCCAATCGCCCCGGTAACAACAGCCGACAGGAAAGTGAATGAGGGGAGACCCTACGTTGCTGACGTACACTTTCCTCCTACGCTACACTCCACTGAACTTCTCTGTGGTACACTCTGCTGTATGATGCTACAGTTTCTGGCGACAGTTTCATCATCCGAGTCTGGGTTGAGATTAAACTATGTCACAATATATGTGTTCTTATATTATGGTCTGTTCTCAAAGACTGCTTGGCAGCAACCTGTTCCAGTGTTCAACAGTTCTATTTGGAAAAGAAATATTTTCCCACATCAGTATTGCATCTTTTGGCTTCGTGACTTTTATTCCATTTCTTCTGGTGAGTCAGCTGCCCTGTACTTCATTATGGTCCTCATGGTTTACACTGTTGATTTTATTCAGAGTTTTGAAAACTTGTTTTAAGTCTCCAGGCAATCTTCGTTTCTTAGAACAAGAATTAGCTTTGTAACCCTTCTCTGTATTCACTGAATTTTTTCTTTGTTTATTTTGTAATTTGGTAACCTTAAATGGACTGTGTATTCAAGGTGAGGCCCTACTTGTGCGATGAAAAGGTTTAGGATTATTTCTGATGTTTTGTGGCTAATAGTGGTAAAACGTAGCATTCTGTTCGCTTTATTGCTCCTGGCCACACATGTTTAGTGTGCCTCAGACTGTTCCAATAAAGACTCTAAGGCTTCCCTTTTCATTTACTTTGGACTGCGAATTTCTAAGCATTTTGCAGAATGTTTACAATTTTGTTCCAGCATTTCACCTATGATTTGTTTCATCACTCCATTAATTTGTCAAGATCTCTTTGTAGTATTTTGCATTTATGCTCGTTCATGGATTTGCCTCGTAGTTCTCTATCGTCGGCATACTCTGAGATCTTGTATGTGAGGCCCATTTCTGGGTTTTGTGGATAATGAAGAGAATAGGTTTAAGAGCCGATCCCTGAGGCACCTCACTTGTCACGGGTAGCCAGTTAGAGGCTTCGACACCTTAAACTGAACGTTCCTTTCTACGGCAGGGAGAATAACAAAGTCAAAACACAGAAAAGAAAGAAAGAAAAACAGAAAATCACCGAAACAAAGACTGAGACACAGAGAGAACGAGGAAGAAAAGAGATGGCAGAGAGAAATAGGAGAAGTAAAACATAGAAAAAGAAAGGTAGAAGAAGATAAAAGAGACGAGTAAGGAGGGAAAGAACGAGGCGAAGGAGTTAGGGGTTAAATGATGGCGAGAAAAAATTAGTCTTGGAAAAAAAATTAATTGGACCATCCGTCAGAGCAGCCGTGCCCCTCCCGGCAGGGGGAGAGGGGGGAGCTGAGGAAAGAAGAAGAGGAGAAAGAAGAAGGGGAAGAGAAAAGCAAAAAAGCAGGAACTTAGAGAAGAAAATGAGGTGGGACAGAGGAATCAAATGAGGAGGAAGATGGTGTTGGAGGACAGGCTTGGTGGCTGTCAGACGGTGAGGAGTATCGACCACAGGACTACACAAGAGGATAAGAACCACACGGCCGCCTGTATGCCAATGGGACACAAAGATTTCTTTCCAAAAAAAAGGAACAGAAAAGGGGGCCAAGTGAGGATATTCCCTCCAAGGCTCAGTTCTCTGTTCTTAAGCAACCTCGCTAATGCGGGAATCAGCGAATACCTATGAAATATATATATATATATATATATATATATATATATATATATATATATATATATATATATATATATATATATATATATATATGTGTTTATGGATGGGGTTGTTAGGGAGGTGAATGCAAGAGTTTTGGAAAGAGGGGCATGTATGAAGTCTATTGTGGATGAGAGAGCTTGGGAAGTGAGTCAGTTGTTGTTCGCTGATGATACAGCGCTGGTGGCTGATTCATGTGAGAAACTGCAGAAGCTGGTGACTGAGTTTGGTAAAGTGTGTGAAAGAAGAAAGTTAAGAGTAAATGTGAATAAGAGTAAGGTTATTAGGTACAGTAGGGTTGAGGGTCAAGTCAATTGGGAGGTAAGTTTGAATGGAGAAAAACTGGAGGAAGTAAAGTGTTTTAGATATCTGGCAGTGGATCTGGCAGCGGATGGAACCATGGAAGCGGAAGCGGATCATAGGGTGGGTGAGGGGGCGAAAATCCTGGGAGCCTTGAAGAATGTGTGGAAGTCGAAAACATTATCTCGGAAAGCAAAAATGGGTATGTTTGAAGGAATAGTGGTTCCAACAATTTTGTATGGTTGCGAGGCGTGGGCTATGGATAGAGTTGTGCGCAGGAGGGTGGATGTGCTGGAAATGAGATGTTTGAGGACAATGTGTGGTGTGAGGTGGTTTGATCGAGTAAGTAACGTAAGGGTAAGAGAGATGTGTAGAAATAAAAAGAGCGTGGTTGAGAGAGCAGAAGAGGGTGTTTTGAAATGGTTTGGGCACATGGAGAGAATGAGTGAGGAAAGATTGACCAAGAGGATATATGTGTCGGAGGTGGAGGGAACGAGAAGTGGGAGACCAAATTGGAGGTGGAAAGATGGAGTGAAAAAGATTTTGTGTGATCGGGGCCTGAACATGCAGGAGGATGAAAGGAGGGCAAGGAATATAGTGAATTGGATCGATGTGGTATACCGGGGTTGACGTGCTGTCAGTAATATATATATATATATATATATATATATATATATATATATATATATATATATATATATATATATATATATATATATATATATATATATATATATATATATATATATATTCCTATGAGTCCACGGGGAAAATGAAACACGAAAAGTTCCCAAGTGCACTTTCGTGTAATAATCACATCATCAGGGGAGATACAAGAGAGAAAAATAACAGCCAGTTAATATACATCAAATGGCGTCCAAGCTTCGTCTCTTCGATGTATATCAACTGACTGTTATACTTCTCTCTTGTGTCTCCCCTGATGATGTCATTATTACACTAAAGTGCGCTTGGGAACCTTTCGTGTTTCATTTTCCCCGTGGACTCATAGAAATATCTTGATCACGCGCAAAATTGTGATCCTTTCCAATGTATATATATATATATATATATATATATATATATATATATATATATATATATATATATATATATATATATGTGTGTGTGTGTGTGTGTGTGTGTGTGTGTGTGTGTTTGTGTGTTTGTATGTATGTGTGTATAGAAGGAAAATAGCTCTTGGCTGGGAAAGAATACATCAGTGAGAATGGTATTATTACAAAAATCAACAATGGACACAAGTTTTCGAATGATAGATAATAGTAGACAAATTGATAAATAAATTGCGACAAAGACACCAGAAGGACATAGAAGTAAATCAAAATGTGAGGAAAGTAATGAAGCCATGGACTCAGAAAAATAAGAAGAATGAGGCACAAAGAAATAAGGAGGAAACGCCAGAAAAATAAGGAAAATTGTCAGAAAGATAAGAAGAAAAACAGGGAAAAGAGGTTAAAAGTCATGAAAATAAGAAGAAAAAAGAAATAATAAGGACAGGATAACCAGAAAAATGTGGAGATATAAGCTAGAAAATGAGATGGAAAATTTTGGAAAATAAGGAGAAAAGACAGAATAAGCAGAAAAATATGAATATAAGGAGAAGGAGAATAACAAGGCCAGGGAAAGTGAATAACAAAGCCAGGACAAGAAAGAGAAAATGATAAACAGAAAAATATGGAGTTAAAAAACATAAAAAAGTAAATGAGTCTCGCTTCAAAAAGAAAACATGACGAAAGGAAGAGGAAACACTAGAACAGGATAATAATGGAGTGAAAGATAATGAAGAATAAAGGAGAGAACAAAAAGTAACTGAACACGAGGACTTCTCGTTCTTGATAGAGACTTACACAAGCAGAGACCCCATCAGCAAAGTAGAGACCCAAGTAGTAGACTAACGTAGAGGTCCCAGTAGCAAAGGAGTGTAGAGACCTCACCACGAGAACAGAGACTCCCAGTATTAGAGACCCGAATAGTATTGCAGGGTAGAAACCTCACCACTAGAGTAGAGATCCTGATAGAAAAGACCTCTTTAGCTGAGTATGGTGGAGGACCTAGCATAGTAAAGAGACCCAAATAATAGAAGAGAGTAGAGTTACGTAGAGTAGACCACACAGACCCAAAGTCCAAGCGAGGTGGACTGGCCCTAACACTACTTAGAAGATAAAGAAAGAGAATGCAGTCCCTTTAAATGCAGTAGAAGAATAGAATAGCAAAGCAAGGGCTCTCTCTCCACACCCTCCACTCCCTCCCTCCGGCAACACGTTGGACGGAAAATACGTAGAAAAACTACCTTGCAGGATTAATAAGCCTGAAGGAAATTTCTATAGAAAAGTCGTAAGGTACTAGAATGAACATGAATATATCATGCATCCCATCACCAACGACATACATCCATCACTTTTTGTAGTAACAACAATAGTAAGGATAAACTTGAGCTCCAGCCTCTTGACTTACCATGCCTATATCATTCCTAATGTTGGAGAATGTTGAAATGATTCTTACTCTCGCAAAGCAGGTGACACCAATCAATCAAAGTTGGTATGTTACCGCAACATGACCAGGGAAAGATCAGTGGTTGAGAAGGTAGCATGATATACCACTACGTTATCATTATTGATTAGATAAATGATTCACTACCGGAGAGTGACAAGTGATGATCAAGCCTAATTTTGAAGATGTTAAAGGTATTGCTCGGAACAACATTTTCTGGGAGTTTATTCCACGCATCAGTAACGTCGTTAGTAAAGAAATATATCGTGCAGTCCAGATTAATTTGGTGACCTCTCAGTTTTAGTTCATTTTCTCTCGTCGGTACTGCTGGTGCTACTGTAAAGAAATTTTCAGTATCGACGTTGTTGAATCCTTTAAGTATCTTATTCTATTAAGTTTCCTCGGGGACGTCTCTTGCACAGGGAGAACAAGTTTGATTTTCGCTATCCCTTTCTGAGGCAAGGAAGGAGTCAATCTGTTTGCTCTTTGCTGTACTACTTCCAATTCAAGAATATCTTTGCTTAAAAGGCGTTGGGGGCAAAACTGCACTTCATATTCGTGCTGTGGTCTAACTAGACTGTTAATAAATCCTAGAATCTTGTTTGCTTTCTTGGCAGCCTCATTACAATACTGTAAGAATGTGAAGTTATTGGAGACGTTGACCCATCAGTTAATAGAATAATATTTTGTTGAGGTTTCCTACTTGTAACAGATGATAGGTATTGACGTTAAATGGCATATGCCACTTTCTACACTATCCAGTGACTTTATAAGATCTTATTCTTAGCCTCTCTTCTTCAGTTATTATAGAGACTCCAGTGGCAGAGTAGATAAGTTCTCACAGCTAGAGATGATAACTAATCTATAACACCAAAGTCAGGTCTTGGTCTCTGATCTCTGCAACAGCTTAAAAATTAGAAAAAGTTGACTTTTTTTCGGCAAACTTCTTCAAAGACGAAGAAAAACGAGAACGAATAGAAAATATAAGAACGAAACTTATTTCGTCATTCAGAAGTATACCTTATGGAGAGAGACTAAGAAATCTAATATTGTCTTTTCCGTAAATTGTAGAAACTAAGATCAAACGAAATGCCAGATAATTTCGGTAATACAGTTTACTATAATTTCTTCCTGTTAGAGTTACCTTGACCGGTGAAAACATCGTAAAGTTACTGAGGCGAAAGTATGATACTGATATGGGCAGAAGGTTTTTCATTAATGGTAAAAGTAAACTCGAATATATTTCTCTCAAATGTTTGAGTGAAGATTCTCAGCAGATCTAAAACGAAGATGATCAGATATTTCAAAGACATCAATCGCCAGTGAGTAAGAAGATAACGGGTCGCGATAATCTTCTTCATGGATAAACTGAGAAGGTTAGCAAGATGATCCTTGGCCCCTCAGTGCCACCTGACAAGAGGTCCTCAAAACACTCGCGCTCCCTATTCTCTTATGCTACAACTTGTAAGATAATTCAACAGTTCAGGATGAAGCTTCTGCCTAGTCTCGCCACCCTCACCTCCTGCCAACTGAGATCCCTTGTCCCCGAGTTGAGGCTCTGCACCACCTCATTGCTGCTATTACGAATAGTATCATTGATCAGAACGTAGCATATTAATCTCTACCTTTTCCTCTTTTCGCTTTTTACCTTTATTGTAACATGACTATCTTTAGCCTCCTGTTTATTATTTCACATATATCGAATATGCACTTCCGAGGTACAGTCTGCTTGATGATGTGTGGGGGAAACCAGGTAGTCGGTAGTGTATTGCCCTTCGCTGAAGCTCATTTGGTGAGAAATGTTGTCGGCGTTGAGGATTGTGACTTAATTTTTGTGGAAATCAATGATCAGCTCAGCAAGAAATCAACAGCAGGACTAACTTATAGGCTGCTCGCACCAATACCAGTGTTGGACGAAAGATTTTATGATCGGTCAGCAAGAATTTGTAAGGAACAAGACTCTATCATATTTGGAGATTTCAGCAGATCTGGGTATCTAAGTGGGGCAATCCCTTTCCATTAGCTCCTGGCGCGGACTCTATCTGCAAGAAACTGACATAAATTTGAAGAATTACTAAAAGTAATAAACGAAATGAAAATGATGAAAAAGGTAGGCTCTAATAAGTTTTACCTGGGAACAATGAAAGTGGAGAAAAATGAGATAATTAACCCCTTGACTGTCCTTTTCAATAAGTTACTTGTTACGGGAAAAGTTGCAGATAAATGAAAGTATGCCATTATAGCACAGATCGTCAAAAAAGGTAATAATAAATCACTGCCCGGAAATTATCGTCCAATTAGCTTAACGTCTGTAGCTGAAAAACTTAGGGAGTCAGAACTGTATACAATGAAGAGGAACCATCGCTTGATAACGATTCTCAACACACATTTAGACGAAATCATTCATGTTTGACAAGTATTCATGATTACTTTTAAGAGATGATAAATATGTTCGATAAAAGTAAAACAGTTGATGTATTCTATCTAGATTTTCAAAAAGTACTCGATAAGTTTCCGCATCAAAGACTATTAGCAATAATTAAGTCGCATGGTACTGATGGGGTTGTATTTTGGTTTATAGGGAATTAGTTAATTGGCCTCAAATAAAGAGTTGTGATTAATGGTCAAGGCCCACAATCATCAGACGTAACAGGTGGTGTGCTACAGGGATTAGTTGTGAGATCGGTTCTCTTTTCATATGTATTAATGATATTGATAACGGGCCGCGCTGCAAGATGTCAAAATTCGCAAATGAATCTGGAAAATGAATGTACAAATGAACTTCCACGTCAGCAGCTACAAACTGACATAGACAAATTCATGGGCCGGGCTCATAGATGCGAAATGAATCTTGATATCGATAACTTCAGATTGTTTTTATATCGGTAAGAAAAAAAAAACGAAGAGGAAAGCTAAAGTATGAATATGTTGAGCTGCAAAAGTTAGATGAGGACAAAGACACGGGCGATTCATAAGAGAGTCTTACCCGTGTTGCTTCATGCCCAGTGGAATTATGGGCCAGTTTTAAGCGTCAGTTTATTCACCATCAAATCATTTTCATTCCCTTCACGACTGAAACAATAAAACCAGCAACAAGCGTGAATGGTACTCCCAGGATACTGCAAGAACTATACGGAGCAGAAATAAACTCTTTAAGCTTAAGAAATCGGTCGATGACCCAGATATTACAACGCAGTATAACACAATCAGAAGACAAATGAAATCTCTCATCAAAAATGCCAAGAGAAAATACGAAGTGAGTATTGCAAGAGATAGCATAAGAGATCCTGAAAGATTTTATGGATATATCAATGATGAAAAACATAAGGAAAGGAAAAGGATCTTAAGTAAGCGAGAACGGAGGACCCATTATCATAAAACAAGTTTTTCAGCTCTGCTTTTACGCTAGAAAGCAACGACACGAATTATGTGACAGTGATGAATAGCACTCACACGATACAAGAATTTACCGTCACAGTTAGAGAAGTACTAACACAGTGAGGTAAGTTGAAGACCTATCAAAAGCCCAGGACCTGATCGTTTCTATCCACGGGTGAGTAAAAACGTCAAACCCGATTTTCAGTAACTCGCTCCAGGACTGGCAGACGTCACTCCTATGTATAGAAAGGGAAGCCTGTAACTTGGTAATTACATTCCTATAGGTCTTACATTAATTATATGTAAACTTTTGGAGACGATTATTAGAGATGAAATTGTAGCCTATCTGGAACAACACAGTCTGATCAATATACACAGCGTTGTTTTAGAAGACGCAGATCATGCCTTACCAACCCCTTTTTGACTTTCATCATGCATTATTCAGTAAACACGATTAGACAAAAACAATAGATATAATATTTCAGGAACTTCCAGAGAGCATTCGACAAAGTCCCCTACGTTAGACTGATGCACAGAGTCCTGGGTCTTGGGCATTACTGGTTGCATAGGAACTTGGACAGAAGCTTGGTGACGTGATAGGAAGCAGAGGGTCGTAATGAATGGGTAATCATCAACGTGGTCACCCGTTACCCAGGGATCCGTACTTGAATCTATGCTTTTCATTTACATTAACGATATCAACGTTGGGCTAAATATCTTAGTTTATAGATTTGCAGATGACACAAAGATTGGCAGTGCCATATCAACTGAAGCGGATAGGCTAAGATTACACGAGAATCTAGATCAAATCACTAAAAGGTCTCGAAAATGGCAAATGCCATCTAATGTCAAAAATTGTCAGCTGCTAAAAAAAAAAATAGTCTGATTATGAACTGCTGGGCCATAAGATAAAGGACAGCCCTGGTGTGAGAGATCTAGGGGTCACTGTCTCCAGTAACTTTAAATTCTCCCGGGATTGTAATGAAGCTGGAAAGAAAGCAAATAGAATGTTAGGACTTATGAACAGAAACATTACATACAAAAGCAAGATTTGATATTCCCACTAATACATAAGTCTAGTTAGAACACACCTCGAATATGCGGTGAAGTTTTGGGCCACCTACTAAAGTAATGACATTCTTAGATTGGAAGCAGTGCAGCGAAGAGCAAGTTGCTTCCTTCCTTGCTTAACAAACCATATGGGGAAGGACTGAAAGAATTAAACTTGTTCGCCCGAAGCAAGAGGCGCCTCCGGGGCAAAATGATAGAATGTTTCAAAATACTTAGAGTTCAGCAGCGTTGACATTGAAAATTTCTCTACAATAGCGCCAACTTGTATGAAATATATTTTTTACTAATGACATTATTGATGCATGGAATAAGCTCCTAAAAAATGTTGTTCAGAGTAACACACATAATATCTTCACAATTAGGCTTGATCATCTCTTGTGATTCTCTGGTATTGAATAATCTATCTACTTAGTCATCATAACGCAGTGGTACATCATGCTACCTTCCCAACCACTGATCTCTCCCTGGTAATGCTGCGGTATCATACTAACATTGATTAACCCATGTCACCTGCTTCGAGGGAGTGAATAAGAATTACTGTATCATTCTTCAACATCAGGAATAATATAGGCATGGTAAGTCGAGAGGCTGGAGCTCAAGTTTATCCTTACTATTGTTGTTGCTATAAAAAGTGAAGGGATGTATGCGGATGGTGATGGGATGCATGATACACCATTCTAATCCTTCCAACTATCACCCAAATTACTCTTATTTCTGTTCCCTCCAAAATATTTGAGACTCTTAATAACTCAAACTTAATAGACACTTAAAATCTCAATCCTTTCCCTTATATCATGTATATGACTTCCGCGGCTCAAGGTCCACCGATGACATCCCTTCCAGTGTGACTTCCCGCTGGTCCACCTCCTTCAGGGTCTTGATGAATCTCCTGTCGTGGCCCTCAAGATCCACAAAACATTTGACAGTTTATGACTTAGGTCTGTGCTTTCTGAGCTCGCTTCCTTTGGCGATTCTGCATCACTTTTCCCACAAATGCGTAGTTTCCTTTACAGTCGTTCTGTAGCGCTAGTTTCTGACGGAGTGACCTCTCCTTGTTATCATGTCAACAAAGGTGTTCTCAGGCTTCTGTCTTATCACTGACTCTCTTCTCTCCGTAATCTTCAACCTCTAACCCAGCATCCTCTTGCACCGACGATTCCACTTTGCATTCTTCCCTCCTGACTCCAGCTCTCGTTCTTTTTCTCGCACTGAACATTTCATTCCTAAATTTGGGCCACAGTAATCAGGTTAAGAGCAAAAACGCAATATCCGTCCATAACTCATTCCAAATCTCATTCGTTTGCTACTGCCAGATTACAAAACATGACAGTCCATCCCTGCAAGAAAATAAACAAACTGGGCATATCCGTATTCTCTAATCCATCCTGGAAATCAACATTATGAATATCACAAAGATTGCTTTCCAAAATCTAGGGATCTTACAGAGGTGCCAGAATTATTTTTCCTGTGAGCGGCTACTGCGTATGTACAGGGGTCTTATTTGTCCCAGTATAGAGTACTGTTTGCATATATGGGGTGGCTCTCCTCTCACCTTCCTCTTATCTCGAGTGGTACCTAAAGTCTTCCTCCATATCAACACTCTACTATCTCGTCTCCTCAAAGCATAGTTCTACAAAACTACTTCAAAGTATTTTGCAAGGAAAGTAATTCCAAATATATATCTACTTAATAGATATGAGTAAGAGCAGTATGTAGATTAAAAAGATCACTTTGTTACCTTATATCACTAATCTGTTCCATACTTTATTTACGTTACTATGAAAAATAAAATCATGATACATGTTTGAACAGAAGGGATGGAAACAAGAACACGAAAAGGAAAAAAAAAGATTATGCAGAAAAGTCAAAAGGGGAGAGGAAGATAGGGTTATGACGAGAATTCTTTACTTCCCCTTATTCTCTGATCCGAGGGTGACCAAGAGAAGAAGGAGAAGCAAAGGGAAATAGAAATACAACAGAGGAACAGCTGCTGACTCTGACGAACCGATAAATAATGGAAGGGAAGCGTAGGGTGAAGAGAGAGAAAGCCCGACGGATATTGAGACAAGAACAGCATGAAGACTGTCGTGGAATCCTGAAGGAAACTGCAACAGATGGAAAAGAAATTAAGTCGTCAGTTGTAACAAAACGAAGAAGACGAAGAAGAGGCAACACAAAGGTGTGACGGGATAAAAATCTTCAAATTATAAAAGGAATTTGAAAGGAAAGAGAATAACTAACAAGACTGCAAGAGAACAGCAACATTATTAGCGATAGCAACAATTGCTACCACAACACTGGCGACAACACCAACTACTGCAAGTCACACCAACAACAACATGGAATAATCTGTTACAACAAAGGCAAAAAACAAAACAGCAACTATAAATTCATTGCAGTTAGTATTATCACCATTATCATTTTCATTATCATTTTTGTTATCATTACTATTTTCATTATGATTATTAAAACGATCATTATCATTAATATCACTTATCAAACAAGAGGAGTACAAAGGAATTTATGCAGCAGCAGACGACTGCTGTGATAACGAGGCTGTTTGTGATGGAAGCGAACAGACTCTCATGGATTAGTGTAGTGAGAGCAGCAAGAAGGCCTGCACATTTCTATGTAACTGAGGAAACATAAATGATAGTCTTGGACTTGAAACGAAATGTTTATCAAGTCTCTTTCTAAAATTGCCTATGTTACTGCTTTCAACTGCTCCTACGTTAATGATCCTGTTGAAAAAAAGTACTTTGCCTCCTTTGAGGTGAAACGGTTGCCCTCGAGCTTGTGTCCATCATACGAGAGAAAATCAGACAAATCTATCCTCCAGCAGCTTCTTGGATCAAAATTCGTGCATCCTATTAAGAGCTTGAATATCTGTATTAGATCACCTCTTAATCTTCTCTTTTCTCAGCAAGATGGTTTTGAATCAATGAGTCGGTTCCCATAGATCTCGTTTCTCATTATGGGGAATATCTTGATAAATTGCCTCTGTGCTATCTCCGTTTTGCGTATGTCTTCTTTCAAGAAGGTGACCAACTCTACAGAAATTATCAAAGATGGGGAGGCACCAGTGACTGGCAAAGAGTGGGAATAATTTCAATAGCCTTGACTATGAATCCAAAATTGTGTTTGCTCAAATGTTTTCTTCATCTAACTTTTGCATTTCAGCAGAATTCATACCGCAGCTTGGCTAGAACTCTAGTTTTCACTACCGGCATGTAAAACCTTTCCCTTATCGATATCAAATTCATTTGCCACCTATATGCCCAGTCCATCAGTTTGTTTATGCCACTTTGAAGGATCTCAGTTTCTGTTGTAGATTTATCTCTTAATTAGTACAGTCTACGAATTTCGATATCTTACAATGAAGCCCGCTATCAATATCATTGATACATATATGAAATAGGACGGGTCCCCAGATGATCCTTGTGGCACGCCGTTTGTTACGTCAAACCGAATTGAGGCTTGACCATTAAATCACAACTCTTCTTTACGGCCAATCAACCAATTTCCTACCTATCGACGTACAACCTCTTTTTTACCATGTAACTTTACTTTGTAGACTTTTACATGGAACTTTATCGGATGCTTTTTGAAAATTCAAATAGATGACATCAGCTGCTTTACTTTCATCATGCATGTTGATCCCATCATAATGGATACCAATTAGATCTGTCAGTCGAAAACCATACTGAGAATCCTTTATCAAGTGGTGGGCGGTGGTCCTCTAAAAAGTTTACAATCTTATCCCGGATAATAGTTTCCAATTACAAACGTCAAGTTGATTGGTTGAAACTTTCCTGAGCGCAATTGAATAAATCATTTAAATATTGGTGATACACCGGTAAACTTTCATTCCTCTGAAACTATCCCAGTAGCCGGTAACTTCTCGAAAAAAAGCATCCAATGGCTCAACTTTCTCATATTTTACCTCTTTTATATTCCTCAGATAAAACATGTCTGAGCTTACCGTTTTGTCTACTCTCATTCCATTTTTCCCTCTTAGCAACGTAACTATATTTTCATTTTTCACACTGAAGGCTCCAGTCATGGAAAAAAGTACACATCAAGGCTGGGCCTTAACTAGATTATGGAGAGAATCATGAGGGGGGAAAAGAAAACAGAAAGTAAAATGTTTATGAATTTAGGAGGCGAAAACCTGTTTTTCAAAATGTGTCAGGTCATAGTTTTGGGAAAGGCATGAGAGGTTAGGGTATTCCAGAGCTTCGAGGAGTAAGGAATGAAACAGTTATCAAAACGGCCCACCTTTTGAGTTGCCAACAGTCGCACAGTAATTATGAGACGCAGCAACTTGCTGTGTATTGTGTGGTGTAGCTAGTGGTAGTACACAAGCAGTTAGCTTTCGGGGGCTACAAGCCAAAGTAATCTCTACAGAAGAGGGAAAGTGGACCAACATTCCTGCGTAGGGCAAGCGAGTTAAATTTTGAAGTTAGCCTGGATGAGTTTATAATAACTCGGACTGCTTTCGACTCAACACTGTCAAATAAGGATGCAGAGCTGAAACCATTCCAGATGTGAGAGCTGTACTTCATATACAGACGCATCAATTCTTTGTGTATACGGAGCAACTATCCAGAAGAAAAGAAACTTCGACATCTAAACAGGAGCCCGGCCAGTTTCTTCGAGGCAGACTTAGTTATTTCCGTAGGTGAGGCTTTCAAGAAACAGTAGATGTTACAGCGATACCAAGTATATTCATTCAATCAAGGACCGTCGAAGGAGAGAGGAAAGCTGTGAGGAGTTTTCGAGAGATGGGTAGCAACTGGGTCTTGGAGGCATTACACTTAAGCAGATTTCGTCTACCCCACTGAGACATTCTGTTCAAGTCTAAGTTAACTGATGAAGTTGTGTCGAGACGGGACGCAGATTGAGTGAGCGAAGGAGTAGAATTAAAGAATGTGGAGGACTGCAGTGTTCAGTCGTTAGCATGTGAGTGCATTTGGTTATCTGTGGAAAAGAGGATGTCCTTGATGAAAAAGCGGGAAAGTGTAGGGGACAGGACAGAGCCTAAAGGGACACACTACTCTTGATAGTGAAGGGGGGAGGGGGGCTAGAGATTAAGCTAGATATCGAGGAGCAAAGTGAAGAAGTGAAGCCAAAAGAGAAGAGGTTAGGGATAAGACCCCGATGTCTCATCCTGTCAAGGGCAACTGCATAGGATAGGAATGAATATCAACATGGCTTTCGCCTTACGGAAGCCATACTAGTGATCAGAGAGAAGACTATGAGATTGAAAATGTCTTAAGACTTAGGAGTTGAGGAGGTATTTAGATACACTGGAAATGGTAAATGTCTTAGCGACAGGAGGATAGTTTGGTCACCCTTCTCTGGGATGGAATGTATCAACGGATGCGTACAAGAAGGAGAAGTTCTGGTTTCTAAAGAGAAACAGAACAGACGAGCAAGCACAGGTGTAAGTTCAGAGGCACGCTATTTTTGTACATGGGGATGGATACCACCAGGACCATAAGCCTTGCTTGTGTCCAGAGAGAGAAGTGCTTTTCGGACAGTCCGAAAAGAGGTTACGGAGATAGGCATAGGATTAGTAAGAGGAGCTTCAGGGGTCGAAGGAATGTTAGAGTCATCCAAAATGGAGCTAGAGGAGAAACAAGAACCAAAGAGGTTTGCTCTGACTACGGCAGAGATAGCTAAAGAACGGAGAAGTGAAGGAAATGTGGAGCAACAGAGTTTTTAGCGATGCTCTTAGCTAAAGACCATAGAGACCAATCAGTGGACGCCGAGGAGAGGTTATCGCACTTCCTTGGAATAAAGGAACGCTTTGCCTCACGGATAGTGTGCTTACGGGCAGTGGAAAAGCCTCCAAATAGGAAGTGTTGAACTAAGGATTAGAAGAAGAGGTTGTCTAAGAGGAAGAGGCGATAAACACTTTCATTCCCGCAACAATAACATCTGCGATGCATTTGGCGGCGAGGACAGAAACATCACCACATAAGAAATGGAAATTCATCCAAGGAAAGTTAGAAAAGAAATTTAGTAAGTCATTCCAGTCAGCTTTGTTGAGGTGCCAATATTTACGCTTAGAAGGAGCTGCTGGAGGGGAAAGTGCCGTTAGAATAGATACATTCATGAGAGAAGTTACAGCGGGATAAATCAGATTCAGAATGACGATCGTTGGGGGTTAAGTCTCAAAGATTTTCTTAGTTTTTTCTGTTTTCAATTTATGATGATAGTTATTGGTCTTAAAGTCTTTTATGTATTATTTTCTTAGACAAGACGCACTACTTTATATCATCATTCACCGTCTCGCCTTCGTTTTAGAAGAAGACCGTCTATGATGCATTGCCACATATGTTCCCACCACTATTTTGAAAGTTTTACAGAAGCTTTGTCAAGCTACGTCCATATCTTTTCCCTTTTATGCTGGAGGCTCCAGTCGCGGACAAAAGTCCACAAGATCAGGTCTTATATGGAATAGAGAGAAAATTATGAAAGGGAAAGAGAAAAGACAAGGGTAAGTATTTACGAATTTTGAAGGAAGTGAAAAACCTCTCCTTTGAAATCTGCCAGGCCATAGTTATCAGGAGAAACATGAGGGTAGAGAGTTCCACCTTATTTTCATAAATGGCTGATCACCGTGGACGGAGGGTTGTCAAGTGAGGGGTCAGATTACCCTGTTGTAAACATTCTCCTAGCAAGGAAATCAAAAAGATGTTGGTAGTGTGATAATCCGTCCATATCAACGAATATAGAAATTCCAAGCCCACGTCTGCCTCTTGGGTCGAGATGGAACTTGTAAGGCAATGTTTACGAGGACTGACCGCTATGAAACTTTCTTCTTTCCTCGAACACCGACACCACGGAGTTCTCTTCCTTCTTTCGTCTTCTCTCATGGATCATCATGCTTCCTTTAAGAGTCAGGTCTACAAACACTTTAAGAGATATCATCAATTTCTTCATTACTATTCTCATACCTTAGTTTCTTTTCACTCGAGATGGCCATCACTGGAGCCATAATCAACAGACATGATGAGGTGGGTGAGAGCGAGAAAGACAAAGGCATCAACGTAGGCAAGGCCGAGGAAGGAAGGTTACAAGGTCTCCCACGCGGCCTACAATCACCCACCTCCTTTCCCCTCCACTGAAAGACCAGCAGGAGGGGGAAGTGTGGGTGTGAGAATGGAATATTGTACGGAAAGCGAAGCAGCAGCTACACGGCTCCCGGCGATGACAGGTATATGTGTGAGACAAGGGTTCGATGTCTATCACCTTCACAACCTCTCTCACCGGCCCAGTCCTTTACTCATATATTCCTATATCCCCTTTCCCTACCCTCTCTCCCTCCACCACTTGCCTAAATACCCGATCTACAGTTCTTAAGTTATAGAGCCCGTGTGTCGTATATCGTGTAGGATGCTATAGGGAAAATTCTACCTTGTATGACATATACTGGGTATTGTAGGTTGATACCTGTGTACCAGGCTGCTCCTCTCTGTCTGTCTGTCTTGTCTGTCTGTCTGTTTATCTGTCTGTCTGTCTGTCTGCCTGTCTGTCTCTCTCTCTCTCTCTCTCTCTCTCTCTCTCTCTCTCTCTCTCTCTCTCTCTCTCTCTCTGTATATATATATATATATATATATATATATATATATATATATATATATATATATATATATATATATATATATATATATATATATATGTAACATCCTCTATGTCCTACCCCAGCCTCGCCTCCCTGCCTCCCACTATGTGTGAGCAGTGTGCGGTGAGCACCTATGCTGAGCGTGGGAGAGGGAGTGAGAGAGAGAGAGAGGGAGGGTGCCTGGGAGAGGCATCCCTCACCGCAGACAGGCGTAACCCGGCCATGAGCTGCACGTAATGGAACCCTAAGTGGTTGACAATTAGAGGCTTCCCGGGCTCACTGCCAACTGGCTGACCCGCGAAATGCCGGGACCTGCACCCATCCCTCGTGGTATTAGCGATTAAACGACCGGTTTAAACTAGTTTAGATGTCGTTAGTGGGGAAATGGGTCTGTTATTGATATATTAGATGCATAGGAAGCGTTCGATTAAAGGTCTGCTGAGGATAAACAGGTTGTTTAGGGGAGTGATTACGAGGGAACACAACAAGGAGATCGCATTGGTTGTGAGACGTGAGATGTGGGGGAAGATTCTGCGTTGGGGACGCAGAAGGAGGCGCTGCGGCTGTGAAAGTGATGGAGGCGGTAGTGTTATACCATGTGGTCTTACGGTGGCGGTTGTGGTGCACTACATGATGTGATGATGATAAGGATGATGAAAATGTGGAGTCGATGCAGATGGTAAGGATGTATTGTGTGGGAAATAAGTTGTGCTGCGGTTGTTATCCTTATATATGGATGTGCTGGAAATGAGATGTTTGAGGACAATGTGTGGTGTGAGGTGGTTTGATCGAGTAAGTAATGTAAGGGTAAGAGAGATGTGTGGAAATAAAAAGAGCGTGGTTGAGAGAGCAGAAGAGGGTGTTTTGAAATGGTTTGGGCACATGGGGAGAATGAGTGAGGAAAGATTGACCAAGAGGATATATGTGTCGGAGGTGGAGGGAACGAGGAGAAGTGGGAGACCAAATTGGAGGTGGAAAGATGGAGTGAAAAAGATTTTGAGTGATCGGGGCCTGAGCATGCAGGAGGGTGAAAGGCGGGCAAGGAATAGAGTGAATTGGATCGATGTGGTATACCGGGGTTGACGTGCTGTCAGTGGATTGAATCAGGGCATGTGAAGCGTCTGGGGTAAACCATGGAAAGCTGTGTGGGGCCTGGATGTGGAAAGGGAGCTGTGGTTTCGGGCATTATTGCATGACAGCTAGAGACTGAGTGTGAACGAACGAGGCCGTTGTTGTCTTTTCCTAGCGCTACCCCGCACACATGAGGGGGGAGGGGGATGGTATTCCATGTGTGGCGAGGTGGCGATGGGAATGAATAAAGGCAGACAGTGTGAATTGTGTGCATGGGTATATATGTATGTGTCTGTGTGTGTATATATATGTGTACGTTGAGATGTATAGGTATGTATATTTGCGTGTGTGGACGTGTGTGTATATACATGTGTATGAGGGTGGGTTGGGCCATTTCTTTCGTCTGTTTCCTTGCGCTACCTCGCAAACGCGGGAGACAGCGACAAAGCAAAATAAAATGAATAAAAATAAATAAATATATATATATATATATATATATATATATATATATATATATATATATATATATATATATATATATATTTTTTTTTTTTTTTTTTCTTTCTTTTCTTTTAAACTATTCGCCATTTCCCGCGTTAGCGAGGTAGCGTTAAGAACAGAGGACTAGGCCTTTTTTGGAATATCCTCACCTGGTCCCCTCTGTTCATTCTTTTGGAAAAAGAAAAAAAAAACGAGAGGGGAGGATTTCCAGCCCCCCGCTCCCTCTCCTTTTAGTCGCCTTCTACGACACGCAGGGAATACGTGGGAAGTATTTTTAATCCCCTATCCCCAGGGATAATATATATATATATATATATATATATATATATATTTCTTTTCTTTCAAACTATTCGCCATTTCCCGCGTTAGCGAGGTAGCGTTAAGAACAGAGGACTGGGCCTTGGAGGGAATATCCTCACCTGGCCCCCTTCTCTGTTCCTTGTTTTGGAAAAAAAAAAAAAAAAACGAGAGGGGAAGACTTCCAGCCCCCCCGCTCCCTCCCCTTTTAGTCGCCTTCTACGACACGCAGGGAATACGTGGGAAGTATTCTTTCTCCCCTATCCCCAGGGATAATATATATATATATATATATATATATATATATATATATATATATATATATATATATATATATATATATATATATATATATTTTTTTTTTTTTTTTGCTTTGTCGCTGTCTCCCGCGTTTGCGAGGCAGCGCAAGGAAACAGACGAAAGAAATGGCCCAACCCACCCCCATACACATGTATATACATACGTCCACACACGCAAATATACATACCTACACAGCTTTCCATGGTTTACCCCAGACGCTTCACATGCCCTGATTCAATCCACTGACAGCACGTCAACCCCGGTATACCACATCGATCCAATTCACTCTATTCCTTGCCCTCCTTTCACCCTCCTGCATGTTCAGGCCCCGATCACACAAAATCTTTTTCACTCCATCTTTCCACCTCCAATTTGGTCTCCCACTTCTCGTTCCCTCCACCTCCGACACATATATTCTCTTGGTCAATCTTTCCTCACTCATTCTCTCCATGTGCCCAAACCATTTCAAAACACCCTCCTCTGCTCTCTCAACCACGCTCTTTTTATTTCCACACATCTCTCTTACCCTTACATTACTTACTCGATCAAACCACCTCACACCACACATTGTCCTCAAACATTTCATTTCCAGCACATCCATCCTCCTGCACACAACTCTATCCATAGCCCACGCCTCGCAACAATACAACATTGTTGGAACCACTATTCCTTCAAACATACCCATTTTTGCTTTCCGAGATAATGTTCTCAACTTCCACACATTCTTCAAGGCTCCCAGGATTTTCGCCCCCTCCCCAACCCTATGATCCAATTCCGCTTCCATGGTTCCATCCGCTGCCAGATCCACTCCCAGATATCTAAAACACTTTACTTCCTCCAGTTTTTCTCCATTCAAACTTACCTCCCAGTTGACTTGACCCTCAACCCTACTGTACCTAATTACCTTGCTCTTATTCACATTTACTCTTAACTTTCTTCTTTCACACACTTTACCAAACTCAGTCACCAGCTTCTGTAGTTTCTCACATGAATCAGCCACCAGCGCTGTAACATCAGCGAACAACAACTGACTCACTTCCCAAGCTCTCTCATCCACAACAGACTTTATACTTGCCCCTCTTTCCAAAACTCTTGCATTCACCTCCCTAACAACCCCATCCATAAACAAATTAAACAACCATGGAGACATCACACACCCCTGCCGCAAACCTACATTCACTGAGAACCAATCACTTTCCTCTCTTCCTACACGTACACATGCCTTACATCCTCGATAAAAACTTTTCACTGCTTCTAACAACTTGCCTCCCACACCATATATTCTTAATACCTTCCACAGAGCATCTCTATCAACTCTATCATATGCCTTCTCCAGATCCATAAATGCTACATACAAATCCATTTGCTTTTCTAAGTATTTCTCACATACATTCTTAAAAGCAAACACCTGATCCACACATCCTCTACCACTTCTGAAACCACACTGCTCTTCCCCAATCTGATGCTCTGTACATGCCTTCACCCTCTCAATCAATACCCTCCCATATAATTTACCAGGAATACTCGACAAACTTATACCTCTGTAATTTGAGCATTCACTCTTATCCCCTTTGCCTTTGTACAATGGCACTATGCACGCATTCCGCCAATCCTCAGGCACTTCACCATGAGTCATACATACATTAAATAACCTTACCAACCAGTCAACAATACAGTCACCCCCTTTTTTAATAAATTCCACTGCAATACCATCCAAACCCGCTGCCTTGCCGGCTTTCATCTTCCGCAAAGCTTTCACTACCTCCTCTCTGTTTACCAAATCATTTTCCCTAACCCTCTCACTTTGCACACCACCTCGACCAAAACACCCTATATCTGCCACTCTATCATCAAACACATTCAACAAACCTTCAAAATACTCACTCCATCTCCTTCTCACATCACCACTACTTGTTATCACCTCCCCACTTGCGCCCTTCACCGAAGTTCCCATTTGCTCCCTTGTCTTACGCACTTTATTTACCTCCTTCCAGAACATCTTTTTATTCTCCCTAAAATTTACTGATACTCTCTCACCCCAACTCTCATTTGCCCTTTTTTTTCACCTCTTGCACCTTTCTCTTGACCTCCTGTCTCTTTCTTTTATACATCTCCCACTCAATTGCATTTTTTCCCTGCAAAAATCGTCCAAATGCCTCTCTCTTCTCTTTCACTAATACTCTTACTTCTTCATCCCACCACTCACTACCCTTTCTTATCAACCCACCCCCACTCTTCTCATGCCACAATCTTCTTTTGCGCAAAACCATCACTTGATTCGCCTAAATCATCCCATTCCTTCCCCCACAATCCCCTTACTTCCATTGTTCTCACCTTTTTCCATTCTGTACTCACTTCTCTCATGGTACTTCCCAACACAAGTCACCTTCCTCAAGCTCACTTACTCTCACCACCCCTTCACCCCATACTATATAGATAACATATATATATAAGTATATTATAATAATAAAAAAAATAATATATATATATATAATATATTATATATATATATATATATATATATATAATATATATATATATAAAAAATATATATATATATTATATATATATATATATATAATAATTCTATGAGTCCATGGGGAAAATAAACACAATAAGTTCCCAAGTGCACGTTCGGGGTGATAAAACACATCATCAGGGGGGCCCCAGGGAGGAAATATAAGTCCATTTTATAACATCGAAAAGGGCGAAGCTAGGACGCCATTTGGTATAAACCGGGGGGGGACTGCTGTCAAAAGGGTTTGGAAAACCAAATGCGGTGAAGCGCCTGGGGCCCAAACCCAAAGGGGAAAACTTGTGGGGCCTTTTAATGGGGGAAAGGGGGGCTGTGGTTTCAGTGGGATTATAATGACAAATAGAACTGATGTGAACAATGTGGCCTTTTTTGTCTTTTCCTAGCGCTAAATCGCGCAAATGCGGGGGGGGGGGGAAAAGGCGATGGGGGAATAAAAAAAAGGAGACAGAAAGAATTAGTAATGTGTTTTTATGTTTTTGGCGTGGGGTGTAAATATAAAGAAAACGTTGAGGGTGTTTTAGGTTTTTACTTTTGCGTGGTGGACGTGTATGTATATAATGTGTTTGTGTTTGGGTTTTGGGGCCCTTTTTTTCGTTGTTTCCTTGCGTTTTCCCCCGCTAATGGGGGGGCAGCGACAAAGCAAAAAAAAATAAAAAATATACATATGTTGCAAAGGATACAATTTTGGGCCCGGGGAACAAAGCATAAATTTTTAAAAAAATCCAAAGGGGAAAAAAAAAAACGAAAAGTTCCCAATGCACTTTCGTGTAATAAGCACCCTAAGGGGGGGACACAAGAGAGAAAAATAACAGCAGGGTTTTACCCCCCCAAAGCCCTACTAGGACGCCCCTTTGGTAACCCCCGCGGGAAAAAAACTGTGGTTTTTTGGTGGGATTAAAACATGAAACTAAAACTGAGTGTGAACAAAGTGGCCTTTTTTTGTCTTTTTTCCCAGCGCAAAACCTCGCGACTGCGGGGGGAAAGGGGGGTTGTTTTTTTGTGGCGGGGGGGCGAGGGAATGAATAAAGGGAGACCGTTGAATTATGTAATGTGTATATATGTATATGTCTGTGTGTGTATATGTAAGTTGAAATGTGTAGGTAAGTATATGTGCGTGTGTGGACGTGTATGTATATACATGTGTATGTGGGTGGTGTTGGGCCATTCTTTCTTCTGTTTCCTTGTGTTACCTCGCTAACGCGGGAGACAGCGACAAAGCATTATAAATAAATAAATAAATAGATAAATGAATATATATATATATATATATATATATATATATATATATATATATATATATATATATATATATATATTTTTTTTTTTTTTTTTTTTTTTTTTTTTCCAAAAGAAGGAACAGAGAAGGGGGCCAGGTGAGGATATTCCCTCAAAGGCCCAGTCCACTGTTCTTAACGCTACCTCGCTAATGTGGGAAATGGCGAATAGTATGAAAGAAAATATATATATATATATATATATATATATATATATATATATATATATATATTTTTTTTTTTTTTTTTTTCAAACCATTCGCCATTTCCCGCGTTAGCGAGGTAGCGTTAAGAACAGAGAACTGGGCCACTGAGGGAATATCCTCACCTGGCCCCCTTCTCTGTTCCCTCTTTTGGAAATTTAAAAAAAAAATTGAGAGGGGAGGATTTCCAGCCCCCCGCTCCCTCCCCTGTTAGTCGCCTTCTACGACACGCAGGGAATACGTGGGAAGTATTCTTTCTCCCCTATCCCCATTTTTTTTAATTTTCCAAAAGAAGGAACAGAGGGGGCCAGGTGAGGATATTCCAAAAAAGGCCCAGTCCTCTGTTCTTAACGCTACCTCGTTAACGCGGGAAATGGCGAATAGTTAAAAAAAATAAAATATATATATATATATATATATATATATATATATATATATATTTATTATACTTTGTCGCTGTCTCCCGCGTTTGCGAGGTAGCGCAAGGAAACAGACGAAAGAAATGGCCCAACCCCCCCCCCCCCCCATACACATGCATATACATACGTCCACACACGCAAATATACATACCTACACAGCTTTCCATGGTTTACCCCAGACGCTTCACATGCCTTGCTTCAATCCACTGACAGCACGTCAACCCCGGTATACCACATCGCTCCAATTCACTCTATTCCTTGCCCTCCTTTCACCCTCCTGCATGTTCAGGCCCCGATCACACAAAATCTTTTTCACTGCATCTTTCCACCTTCAATTTGGTCTCCCTCTTCTCCTTGTTCCCTCCACCTCCGACATATATATATATATATATATATATATATATATATATATATATATATATATATATATATATATATATATATATATATATATATATATATATATATATATATACATATATATATATATATATATATATATATATATATATATATATATATATATATATATATATATATATATATATATATATATATATATATATAAATATATATATATATATATAAATATATATATATATATATATATATATATATATATATATATATATATATATATATATATATATATATATATATATATATATTATCCCTGGGGATAGGGGATTAAGAATACTTCCCACGTATTCCCTGCGTGTCGTAGAAGGCGACTAAAAGGGGAGGGAGCGGGGGGGCTGGAAATCCTCCCCTCTCGTTTTTTTTTTAAATTTTCCAAAAGAAGGAACAGAGGGGGCCAGGTGAGGATATTCCAAAAAAGGCCCAGTCCTCTGTTCTTAACGCTACCTCGTTAACGCGGGAAATGGCGAATAGTTAAAAAAAAAAATATATATATATATATATATATATATATATATATATATATTTTTATATTTATTATACTTTGTCGCTGTCTCCCGCGTTTGCGAGGTAGCGCAAGGAAACAGACGAAAGAAATGGCCCAACCCCCCCCATACACATGCATATACATACGTCCACACACGCAAATATACATACCTACACAGCTTTCCATGGTTTACCCCAGACGCTTCACATGCCTTGCTTCAATCCACTGACAGCACGTCAACCCCGGTATACCACATCGCTCCAATTCACTCTATTCCTTGCCCTCCTTTCACCCTCCTGCATGTTCAGGCCCCGATCACACAAAATCTTTTTCACTCCATCTTTCCACCTCCAATTTGGTCTCCCTCTTCTCCTTGTTCCCTCCACCTCCGACACACATATATATATATATATATATATATATATATATATATATATATATATATATATATATATTATCCCTGGGGATAGGGGATTAAGAATACTTCCCACGTATTCCCTGCGTGTCGTAGAAGGCGACTAAAAGGGGAGGGAGCGGGGGGGCTGGAAATCCTCCCCTCTCGTTTTTTTTTTAAATTTTCCAAAAGAAGGAACAGAGGGGGCCAGGTGAGGATATTCCAAATAAGGCCCAGTCCTCTGTTCTTAGCGCTACCTTGCTAACGCGGGAAATGGTGAATAGTTTAAAAAAAAAAAAAAAAATATGTATATATATATATATATATATATATATATATATATATATATATATATATATATATATATATATATATATATATGTATATATATATATATATATATATATATATATATATATATATATATATATATATATATATATATATATATATATATATATATATATATATATATATATATATATATATATAACTATGAATCCACGGGGAAAATGAAACACGATAAGTTCCCAAGTGCACTTTCGTGTAATAATCACGTCATCAGGGGAGATACAAGAGAGAAATATAAGTCAGTTGATATACAACAAAGAGACGTAGTTAGGACGCCATTTGGTAAACAAGTGATTGTCCAAGACAGATAATGAGTGTATCATAAACTTATTATGTGGACAAGAAGGTGAATTGCTTACAAATCTTATCAACAATAAAGCTATCCAATTTGTATAGACCATCACTAATGTTAAGGTTATAATTTTTTGTGTATTTAATAGTACAAGATTCAATTATATATCTCGTGGTACTGGAGTTAGAGTTAATAACAGAGATGGCATTACTCCGGTCAATACAATGATCGTAGTTTTTAATATGATTAATCAATGCATTTGATTCTTGTCCTGTTCTTATACTGTATTTGTGTTGCTTAAGTCTAACAGAAAGATCCTTACCAGTCTGCCCAAAATAAAACTTATCACAGTTTCTACATGGCACTTTATAGATTCAATCAGGAAAATTTTCTGGTGAGTTCCTGATTAAGATATTCTTTATAGTATTATTGTTGCTGAGGGCAAAATTTACATTAAAGGATTTCAGTAACATCGGAAATAAAGTAAAACTATTATTAAAAGGGAGAATTAAAAGATTCTTGGTGTCAATGGGAGGTTCGGGTTCAACTCTATAGAATGATTTCTTTGCTATCTTAAGGGATTTATCACTGATAGATCTAAGGTACTTTAACTTAGAGCCAATAGAATATATCTTCTTAAACTCATCATCAATAAACTCTGGACTGCAAATACGTAATGCCCTCAGGAACATAGATTGAAATGATGATAATTTAACTCCGTCATGAATTACTATATGGTCAAGTGTGGCCCAGCCACTGTAGATGAAATAAAACCTACCCATTGGAGTAGGTCACATGTAGCCCAGCTGGTAACTGAAGAGGGACTGTTCCTCTGCTACAGTATGGGAGAAATTACTTGCAAACTAAACCTATTTACTTTAGGCTAAGCACTCTGCCTTCTAACTAGATAGTCCGCCGCACATAATCAAGCCAGTTTTACTTTCGGTTAAGCCGCATGCTCTTCAGACACACCTCTTTTACAGCAGATTAACCTCCCTCTATCCCACGGTAAGATTAACCTCCCTCTATCTCCCGGCAAAGTTTTCCAATTTGTATAAACTTTGTTCACGTCAAACGAGATGGAATGAGCTCTCAGTCTGTCCAGACTACAAAAATCCCTGACTTTCCCCATCAAACCGGTCCTTTCCCCGCCGTCAAAAGGAACCCCATCAAAGCCTCAGACTAACCTCATCTAAGCCGTCAAATTTCCTTTTTCCTACCCATCAAACTAGAACCCTTACTGTCCATCACATCTCCTTACTGCTGGTGTGAAGTTGCTTTCTTGTATTGTTCAGTTCCCCCTAATCCCAAATTCTCCTTCATACATGTGTGAATCTTCAGTCACTCTACTCATATGTCTCTCTATCACCATCAAACATCCAACCTTCCCCATAATAAACACCCTCACCCACACCACGCAGCCCCACCAAACACTCAGTTCCAAATCAAACTGACTTATTTGCGACCAAACTCCACCATTCCTGGTGCCTCCTGGTGCCATGATACTTAGCCGTTCACCATCATACAAACTATCACTAGTCAGTCTATTCTCATTTTTCCCATCACAGTAAATTCTTCCTTACGTCACACCGACCCATCATTATGAATCATCCGCTTCTAACAACCCCATTTTTCCTCCATCACATGAATTCTGCCCCGTCAAACTAATGGATTCCTCATCACTGACGCTCCTACCCAAGTCCAGCCACCCCATTTACTGGTGCACACCACGGGCTTATGTCGTGTAGTGGGTAGCGTTACTGACCATGAGTCAGCATGGTGTTGGACCCACATAGACTAGGCTCCTGGGCGTGGTAGTCGGCCTCCACCCATGGCAGGTGTTCATCCTTCCTCCGGGGCTGGTCGATAAATGGGTACCTGCCTTAGGCTGGGGTATATGTGCGTGCATATGTGTGTGTGTGCATATGTGTGTGTGTGTGTGTGTGTGTGTGTGTGTGTGTGTGTGTGTGTGTGTGTGTGTGTGTGTGTGTGTGAATACGTACAAGGTTAAGAGACAGGACAACAGTAATCACATTATCTCCTCCTTTGCCAAGGTACCTCATTCTTCCTCTGTATGGCTCTCCAGCTTCCTGTCAGGATCACAACACTTCCCATGATACTCTTCTCCTCTCTATCAGACTTGACCAATACCACACCACCAGCCACGGAGGCACGACAGATGTTTGAGGTTATGATATCTCCTCCTGCAAATGCTAAAGAGTTCTCTTCCTCACTGAGGTTCCCACAGCACCCAACGCTCAGATGATCCTCTCTAATTCCTCCTTTATCATCAACGATCTCCTTCATTATCATTACTATAGACCTTCTTTCTCATCATTGCAAAAGCCAACCTTCATTACATAGACCACCTATGTGTATAGATCCAGCTATAGAGACCACCACTGAACAGACCAAGACAGCACAGACCATAACTGTAGAGATTTCCACTGTGTAGATCATCACTGTTCAGACTCCTACTGTACAGACCTCCATTTACGGACCACCAATGTACAGACTACCGCTGTACAGACCACAAATCTACAGACCACAACCCCACAGATCCCTGCTGTACAGATCACCACTGTAAAGACCACCGTTGTACAGCCCACCATATTACACAACTCAGGTGAACAGCCCACCACTGTGCATATCCCCGCTGTTCAGATCACCACTGTACTAAATCTCTGGTGTACAGATCACTGCTGCACAAATCCCTGTTGCCCAGACCACCACTGTACAAATCTCTGCTGTCCAGATCAACACTGTACATATCCCTTCTGTACAGATCCTCTGTACAAATTGCTGCTATAGAGATCACTTCTATACAAATCACTACTGTACGGACTACCACTGTATAGACCATTGTAAAGATCACCACTGTACATACCCTACTGTAGAGACAACCACTGTACAAACCTTGCTGTACAGAACACCACCGTATAGACCCTTACTGTATAGACCACCACTGTTCAGACCACCTCTGTATAGATCCTTTCATATAGACCGAAGGTCACCACTGTACAGACCAACTCAGTATAGACCCCAACTGTATAGACCATAGATCATCACCAATGTACGTACAGACCATAGATCACCACCAATGTACAGACGACAGATCACTACAACTGTTCACACCACATCTGTATAGATCCCTACTATACAAGACCATAGATCAGTACTGTACAGACCCCTACTGTATACATGAACACTGTACAAACCACATCTGTACAGACCCCTACTGTACAGACCATGGATCACCACTGTACGAGGCTCTGCTATACAATATGGCTTCATTGGATGTGTTTTAGCTTCACTTCGCCTGGATCACCTCAGTATTTCCTTCCATGATGTCACGTGTCCTTCTCCTAGTTACCCTCTACCTCCCTCTGTACACGGCAGCCACCCACGAGGGAGGCAGATCAACGGTACTACCCGCCTGGGTATCAAGTGGGTTAGAGACGACTGCGCGCGCAGTGACCCGACACTTCAGTGGATGTCAAGTGTCATTCCGTAAGCCTAAGTAACTGTTACATCTTTCTGTCTATCACACGCTTAGGCTGCTGGTGTTCAGTCCTCACACACACGTAAGATCTCTGCTTATACATGACAACACCACGTATCTTGCGCGAATCTTGCTTCATAACTCTTACCATCCTGCGGTTACCACTGCGCTCCTGTCGTGTTTATGACTACTCTCTCTCTCTCTCTCTCTCTCTCTCTCTCTCTCTCTCTCTCTCTCTCTCTCTCTCTCTCTCTTCTCCTACCATCACCGTATACCTTCATCCTCCCGCCACACCCATTCCTTCGTCCATCCGCTGTCTTCTCTTTGCCCCAGCATCACCAGTCTCTCTCTCTCTCTCTCTCTCTCTCTCTCTCTCTCTCTCTCTCTCTCTCTCTCTCTCTCTCTCTCTCTCTCTCTCTCTCTCTCTCCCCCCTCTCTTCCACTCTCCCACATGACGTAATTTCACGGAGATCACGACATGAGCCAGTTTTTTTTTTCCCCCGACGGTCCCATTTTTTGATAGGTGGGGAGGGTTGTGGGATGGTCTAATTACCGAGGTTAAGCTGCGTGATGGGAGGGGGAAGTGGCAGGGGTGGTGAGGGAGGGGAAGTGGGAGGTGCGGTGAGGGAGAGGAGGTGAGGGAGGGAAGTGGGAGGAACGGTGAGGGAAGGGAAGTGGGGGCTGTGGTGAGAGGTAGGAAGTGAGAGGTATGATGAGAGAGGGAGAATGGGAAGGATGGTGGGGGAGGCGCGGAGTGGGAGGAACAGTGAGGGGAGGATAGTTCTCCGTTTCTCACAGTGATGACGTAGCGTTCGGACCAAACATGCCTCCCCCAAGGCAAGGGGCGCCTCCGACGACAGAATAAACTGAGAGAAAAAGAAATTAAGAATATATCAGGACTCTACAAGTGTTAGTTGCACACCTGACCATCAAAGGTAGACAGGTTGTAGGAAGGTGGGAAGACGATTGGAGGAGAACTCCATAGCTTAACTGTCGCAGGGATGATGACGGAGGCGTCATACCAGACCATCCTCGTGTGGCCCGTCTGGAAACAGAAACTGTAGGAAGCAGCAGCCAGACGCGTGCCTCGGGTCCAACCCTTGTGAGCAGACGATACATGAGAACAGCTGGCCAGAATGATGATAGTAGGAGAGAGAGAGAGAGAGAGAGAGAGAGAGAGAGAGAGAGAGAGAGAGAGAGAGAGAGAGAGAGAGAGAGAGAGAGAGCAGCAATACTGAGGTGTAGAGAGCAATGGTTGAAGAGAGGGAAGGGCACCACAGTACTGACGTGTGGGTACTATAGTGCTATGTGGGTATGATATGTATTATCCCGGTATGGACGTGGCGTGTCCTCCTCCCTAGTCCGTATATAGCGTGTTTTACCCCCTAGTGCGGATATGGCGTGTTTTACCCCCTAGTGTGAAAATGGCGTGTTTTACCCCCTAATGCCGATATGGCATATTCTACCCCCTAGTGCGGATATGGCGTGTTTTACCCCCTAGTGCGGATATGGCATGTTTTACCCCCTACTGTGGAGATGGCATGTTTTACCCCCTAGTGCGGGTATGGCATATTTTACCCCCTAATGCAGATATGGCATATTTTACCCCCTGATGTGGATATGGCGTGTTTTACCCCTTAGTGTGGATGTACAACGATTTTCCCCAAGTGCTCAAGAATAGGGAGCATGTTTCCCAGTGCGGATATGGGAAGTAGACACAGAGAGAGAGTATATCCTGGGTCACACCACATGTAGTCATAGAGACCCAAGTTGTCCACACGTCACGTGGTGAACCCCAGCCCCCAGGGTAAGCAAGAGTGATGGAGGAACTCTGGGCCCAAGAAATCCGTGTGTTTACCTCACTTAGTTTTAATTATCGTTCAGATCCGTGGAGGCCGGAGAGCTTGTTCAAGACCTCGGCATTAAACACACTTCGCGGGTCTTTTGTTAAACCACAACAAAGAAACCCGAAAATGTCTATTTGCCGCCACTAAATAAAGGAATCCCTCACAGAGAACACACTGTTGCCGTCCGAACAATATGGTCGTGACTAATGCATTAGTACACTCTCACCTCAACGGAGAAAAAAGGAGTAAAGTAAAAGAAATTCTTCGGAGGCCTGACGCTGGCAGTGCTTGAAAAAGAACGCGTTGCTCAGATCACAGACGTTACGTCCCCCATAAAAACCAGGACAATGTTTCAGTCAGCGACCAACAGATGGCAGCAGGTGCGGCCTCGCGGGCTCCTGACACTCACGGCTCCTGCGGCCGTTAAGCTCGTTCATAATCGCGAACGTCAGGACTTGTCAGTCAGCCTCTAATGTCACAGCTGTGAGCACACACACACACACACACACACTCGCTACAGTAATCAAGTCTGGCTCGTCACGGATACGAGTTATTGGAAAGGTGTTGGAACAGAAATCTAAACGTATATCTTCAGTGTCGCATTCAAGGGTTTGACACTTGGCAGATAAGTAGAAGGGTGTTTATTCAGGTGGTACATGGCGGATCGTCTTCCTAATGATGTGTCTTAAGCCCTGTGTCTCTGGCAGGTGATGCTGCTGCTGCAGCTTCTTGTCTCGCTCCCAAGTCTTCCTCCCCCGTGCTAAGAGTTATTTTTGCATATTTATACGACGCGTGGTGTTAGATAATTTGACACTTGAAAGGCGTCTCTCTCAACCCTGGCTAATGAGATACTAAAAGGGTTAGTTATCGGGTTCATGATTTACGTTTCGTAAAGTGAATTTTTATTTTTCTAATTTTTCTTATTTGTAGGAAGAGTCTTCCGCTGTGGTGGTGGTGGTGACGGGTTATGAGAAGTGGTGGTGGTGGTGATGGGTCATGAGCTGTGGTGGTGGTGGTGGTGACGGGTCATGAGCTGTGGTGGTGGTGGTGGTGGTGGCAGTGAGCTGTGGTGGTGGTGATGGTGACGGGTCATGAAATTCTTCCGTAAAATGAGTCACACGTTTCAAGTGGTCAGAAAAAGAAGGATTCTTTTCCTTTTCATTAAAGTATGAAATATCATGGAGCAAGGGGAGGGACGGAGGGAGGGAAGAACAGAATTTCCCATCCCCTCCTGGAACACGGGATGGGACTGAGGATACACACACACACACACACACACACACACACACACACACACACGCAAACACACACACGCACACACGTGCAAATTTCCCTCCTCTTACAGTAATGATTATATATATTTTTTTTTTTTTTTTGCTTTGTCGCTGTCTTCCGCGTTTGGGAGGTAGCGCAAGGAAACAGACGAAAGAAATGGCCCAACCCACCCACATACACATGTATATACATACGTCCACACACGAAAATATACATACCTACACAGCTTTCCATGGTTTACCCCAGACGCTTCACATGCCTTGATTCAATCCACTGACAGCACGTCAACCCCGGTATACCACATCGCTCCAATTCACTCGATTCCTTGCCTTCCTTTCACCCTCCTGCATGTTCAGGCCCCGATCACACAAAATCTTTTTCACTCCATCTTTCCACCTCCAATTTGGTCTCCCTCTTCTCCTCGTTCCCTCCACCTCCGACACATATATCCTCTTGGTCAATCTTTCCTCACTCATTCTCTCCATGTGCCCAAACCATTTCAAAACACCCTCTTCTGCTCTCTCAACCACGCTCTTTTTATTTCCACACATCTCTCTTACCCTTACGTTACTTACTCGATCAAACCACCTCACACCACACATTATAATGTCCTCAAACATCTCATTTCCAGCACATCCATCCTCCTGCGCACAACTCTATCCATAGCCCACGCCTCGCAACCATACAACATTGTTGGAACCACTATTCCTTCAAACATACCCATTTTTGCTTTCCGAGATAATGTTCTCGACTTCCACGCATTCTTCAAGGCTCCCAGAATTTTCGCCCCCTCCCCCACCCTATGATCCACTTCCGCTTCCATGGTTCCATCCGCTGCCAGATCCACTCCCAGATATCTAAAACACTTCACTTCCTCCAGTTTTTCTCCATTCAAACTCACCTCCCAATTGACTTGACCCTCAACCCTACTGTACCTAATAACCTTGCTCTTATTCACATTTACTCTTAACTTTCTTCTTTCACACACTTTACCAAACTCAGTCACCAGCTTCTGCAGTTTCTCACATGAATCAGCCACCAGCGCTGTATCATCAGCGAACATCAACTGACTCACTTCCCAAGCTCTCTCATCCCCAACAGACTTCATACTTGCCCCTCTTTCCAAAACTCTTGCATTCACCTCCCTAACAACCCCATCCATAAACAAATTAAACAACCATGGAGACATCACACACCCCTGCAGCAAACCTACATTATATATATATATATATATATATATATATATATATATATATATATATATATATACACGAACAAAGTACGTATGAACGCGCACTTTCATAGAACATACAAACCTTCAACAGCCAGGATCGAAACCGGGACCCTTGTGCAACAGGCGGGAGCGCTACGCTAGGCTATGATCGCCCCTATAAGGAAAATGACTATTTGAATACTAAGTACTCGAATACCCTTCGTCTCACGTTGGTGAGCAACGGGGTCTACACCGGTCATTTCCCATCAGGCTTCCACAGCCAGCAGATAGCATTTTACCGAACCTAACTGTACAAAGTGCATATGAACGCGCACCTTCATAGAATGTACAAACCTCCTGTGAATCCACGGGGAAAATGAAACACGATAAGTTCCCAAGTGCACTTTCGTGGAATAACCACATCATCAGAGGAGACACAAGAGAGAAATATAACAGTCAGTTAATATACATCGAAGAGACGAAGCTAGGACGCCATTTGGTAAACACGTGATTGTCCAAAATAGACAACAAGCATATCATAAACTTATCATGTGGACAAGACGGGGAATTGTTTACAAATTCTATCAACAATAAAGCTATCCAATTTGTACAGACCATCACTAATATTAAGGTTATAATTCTTTGTGCATTTCATAATAGGAGATACAATGATATTTCTCGTAGTACTGGAGTTGGAGAAATATCATTGAATCTTCTATTATCAAATGCACAAAGAATTATAATCTTAATATTAGTGAAGGACTATACAAATTGGATAACTTTAATGTTGATGAAAGCTATAATACTAAGATTATAATTCTTTGTGTATTCAATAATAGAAGATTCAATGATATTTCTCTTGGTAATAGAGTTAGAGTTAATAACTGAGATGGCGTTACTCCAGTCAATACAATAATCATAGTTTTTAACGTGATTAAACAAGGCATTAGATTCTTGTCTATACAAATTAGATAACTTTATTGTTGATAAAATTTGTAAAATGATAAGTTTATGAACGCTCGTTGTATGTTTTGGACAATCACATGTTTACCAAATGGCGTCCTAGCTCCGTCTCTTCGATGTATATCAACTGACTGTTATATTTCTCTCTTGTGTCTCCCCTGATAATGTGATTATTACACGAAAGTGCACTTGGGAACTTTTCGTGTTTCATTTTTCCCGTGGACTCATAGGAATATATATATATATATATATATATATATATATATATATATATATTTTTTTTTTTTTTTTTTTTTTTTTTTTTATACTTTGTCGCTGTCTCCCGCGTTTGCGAGGTAGCGCAAGGAAACAGACGAAAGAAATGCCCCCCCCCCCCCCATACACATGTACATACACACGTCCAGACACGCAAATATACATACCTACACAGCTTTCCATGGTTTACCCCAGACGCTTCACATGCCTTGCTTCAATCCACTGACAGCACGTCAACCCCTGTATACCACATGACTCCAATTCACTCTATTTCTTGCCCTCCTTTCACCCTCCTGCATGTTCAGGCCCCGATCACACAAAATCTTTTTCACTCCATCTTTCCACCTCCAATTTGGTCTCCCTCTTCTCCTCGTTCCCTCCACCTCCGACACATATATCCTCTTGGTCAATCTCTCCTCACTCATTCTCTCCATGTGCCCAAACCATTTCAAAACACCCTCTTCTGCTCTCTCGACCACGCTCTTTTTATTTCCACACATCTCTCTTACCCTTACGTTACTTACTCGATCAAACCACCTCACACCACACATTGTCCTCAAACATCTCATTTCCAGCACATCCATCCTCCTGCGCACATCTCTATCCATAGCCCACGCCTCGCAACCATACAGCATTGTTGGAACCACTATTCCCTCAAACATACCCATTTTTGCTTTCCGAGATAATGTTCTCGACTTCCACACATTTTTCAAGGCTCCCAAAATTTTCGCCCCCTCCCCCACCCTATGATCCACTTCCGCTTCCATGGTTCCATCCGCTGACAGATCCACTCCCAGATATCTAAAACACTTCACTTCCTCCAGTTTTTCTCCATTCAAACTCACCTCCCAATTGACTTGACCCTCAACCCTACTGTACCTAATAACCTTGCTCTTATTCACATTTACTCTCAACTTTCTTCTTCCACACACTTTACCAAACTCAGTCACCAGCTTCTGCAGTTTCTCACATGAATCAGCCACCAGCGCTGTATCATCAGCGAACAACAATTGACTCACTTCCCAAGCTCTCTCATCCCCAACAGACTTCATACTTGCCCCTCTTTCCAGGACTCTTGCATTTACCTCCTTTACAACCCCATCCATAAACAAATTAAACAACCATGGAGACATCACACACCCCTGCCGCAAACCTACATTCACTGAGAACCAATCACTTTCCTCTCTTCCTACACGTACACATGCCTTACATCCTCGATAAAAACTTTTCACTGCTTCTAACAACTTGCCTCCCACACCATATATTCTTAATACCTTCCACAGAGCATCTCTATCAACTCTATCATATGCCTTCTCCAGATCCATAAATGCTACATACAAATCCATATATATATATATATATATATATATATATATATATATATATATATATATATATATATTATACTATTCGCCATTTCCCGCGATAGCGAGGTAGCGTTAAGAACAGAGGACTGGGCCTTTGAGGGAATATCCTCACCTGGCCCCCTTCTCTGTTCCTTCTTTTGGAAAATTAAAAAAAAACAAAAACGAGAGGGGAGGATTTCCAGCCCCCCGCTCCCTTCCCTTTGAGTCGCCTTCTACGACACGCAGGGAATACGTGGGAAGTATTCTTTCTCCCCTATCCCCAGGGATAATATATATATATATATATATATATATATATATAGATCAGGACCAGGATGGTATTATGTACTATCACCGTGGGGTGAGACGTGGTCTGGGCGGCCTCCGTCCTGGCCGGGGGAATGGTAAGGGCAGCCAGGAGGTAAGGCGCTCAAGGAACTAGAAAGAGGATTAGATGGAACCTTCAACAGTAGTGGACAGCTCTCTCTCTCTCTCTCTCTCTCTCTCTCTCTCTCTCTCTCTCTCTCTCTCTCTCTCTCTCTCTCTCTCTCTCCTACAAATACACGTATGAATATACGCATGCACATATCGGCGCCTTTAAATCTGCTGTTATGTATCGCTCTTCCTTTACACACACACACACACACACACACACATATATATATATATATATATATATATATATATATATATATATATATATATATATATATATATATATATATATATATTCATTCATTCATTTTATTACACTTTGTCGTTGTCTCCCGCGTTAGCGAGGTAGCGCAACGAAACAGACGAAAGAATGACCCATCCCACTCAATTACACATGTATATACATACACGTCCACACACGCACATATACATACCTATACATTTCAACGTATATATATATACATACATATATATATATATATATATATATATATATATATATATATATATATATATATATATTATATATATATATATATATATATATGCATATATGTATATGCGTATCTGGCTTGGTAAATATGTGCGGGGTTGCTTCCGCCTACTTCCCATATATGAATCTTTTATGTGCCCGTGTACGTATGCAAATCCAGCGTTCATGTACACGTACGGCGAACACCGAGAATATTGCTAATTACCATAAACACGCATGCAAATGAAGCAAGACAGACATACCCTAGCCTTTCCCGACTCCCGCCTCTAGAGCGGGAGAGGCCATGTCGTTTATCCTGAACCCAGCCATGTACACGGTCCCTCTAGCCCTCTCTCCCTCCGCCTATCCATAATAAACCAGTAATCTGGCCAAGAACTCCTGGCCCAGCGAATGTGCCGGGTTGCCACTTCCCTCCGCTAGGGACATGGGGGCGCCATCTTCCCCCCAGCAGCAGCAGCAGCAGCAACCAGCGTCCACTTCCCCTGAGCACCAGGTCGGAGGCCGCCCATCTCCTCCCGTTACCGACAAACCATTAAGATCGTCGCCCCAGAGCCGTCCAAGCTCCTCTCCAGACCTGATGCACGGCTACCAATGGCGCAATAAATTGACCCTCTTCTAAACCGCCCTAAAATAATGATTCCCCTTTGTGTCACGAATATAAAGCGATATATTCGTTCGACTTCAATTTTCCTGGCTATTTGGAGTCACTGAGGTAGAAAAATGGTTCAAATTTAAATGCAAAATCCCATCAGATAATGACTGCTCGAGTGCGCGGGAAGTGAGAACCAATTTTCCGGTGGCGGGACAGAAATGGCGGCACAAGTGGGGGACCGTTTTTTATTTTGGCGCGCGCGGGAAAAAAAGAAGAGGGAGTAGACCTTAAAAAAAAAAAAGTCATGGGTTACCTTAAAAGGGATAGTGTATTTTATCTTAAAATGGACTGGATTAACATTGAGCAGTAAAAATATAATTTACTTTTAAAGAGCCAGAGGATTATCACAAAAATAGAGATGACTTTGAAAGTGAAAGAGACGAATTTACCTCAAAAATATAACTTGGTTGACTTTATATGCGGGGTATGTGGCTAACTGTAGCAGAGGAACGTTCTCCACTCTGTGCTGAGATATATGAAATCTATTTTGTGAAAAGAACAATTGTTCTCAAAAAAGGCCGTTGAGAACTCAAAGATGGTTCACCTTGAAGGAGATGGAGACCCAATCTATGTAAGATTAGTAGTTAGCTCAAAGAACTATTGTCTTAAGGAAGATATTTCTTAAAGTGATGTGGAAATGGAAGAGCGGTTTTAGAGATCATATCTCTCTATGGTAAAGACTTGGGTGTTGTTGGTATGTTATTTTGGCCATTAGGACCTAAACTGCCAAGATTATTAAGGCTGTGACCCACGAGGCATAAGCAATGACCAAAACCTTTTGAAAGCCTTTCTCCAGGTCAAGTCAGGTCAGAGTGAGCGACTCATTACAGAGGAAAAAATCCACGTTATCATTATCAATTTATTTCTTTTTTGTATCACTTATCTTTACCATTCACAGACATTATCATTTACTCTCCCCCCCTCTCTCTCTCTCTCTCTCTCTCTCTCTCTCTCTCTCTCTCTCTCTCTCTCTCTCTCTCTCTGAAAATTTTGAGTTCATATCCTTTATGGAAAATTTCAGAGCGCCAAGATGGTTGGTTATGTGGATGGTTAGTTAGTTGGGCTTTAGACCTTCGCCAGACAGGGTCATTAGAGCTGTCAAATTACAAATTATAACCACCGGTCACGAACGAAAAAAAATGGAAAAAATAAGGCCTCAAGATATTTCTAAGACCACTCACGCTCCATCACATATGTGGCTCCTCACAACGTCTGAAAAGATATCTGAACTTTATAACCTGACAGTTTCTACGGTGAGGCAGACGGGTCACCGGGTCATGAATGATCCATCTTCACAATCCTCGCTGACCTGAAAATCTTAGCTACGAAGAAGAGATAAAGAAAATGTTATATGTTGTAAGCGGAAGGATTATACACTTACTCATTTCTTTTGATACTAAATATGTTTATTTCATAAATGAGTAGTTGAATAAGAGGACATTTATGATTAAGAATAAACGGCCATAAGAGAATCAAGTAGAAATTGATAAAATCTGACAAAGGAGAAAGATGATAAGGACCGAAATAAATAAAGTTAGATTAAGGGGCAATGACGCGTGAGGAAAAATAGAGGAGAGGAAAATAAAGGACAGAGAATACGTCCCAGATGTAGAGCGCGAACTACGAGAGAGAGAGAGAGAGAGAGAGAGAGAGAGAGAGAGAGAGAGAGAGAGAGAGAGAGAGAGAGAGAGAGAGAGAGAGAGAGAGAGCAAACAGACAGGAACCACCGAGACATGATTAATATTGATCAATACGCCTCATCTCTTGGACCCCGGCTGCCCACATGATTCTCTCTCTCTCTCTCTCTCTCTCTCTCTCTCTCTCTCTCTCTCTCTCTCTCTCTCTCTCTCTCTCTCTCTCTCTCTCTCTCTCTCTCTCTCTCTCTCTAAGGACAGAGTTATCTCATGTTACGGCCTGCCCCCGTCTCTCAGATTTCGTGTAAGTCCATTTTGGTTATAGGTTCCTGACCATACCTTCTCACGTCTCAGGCCAATATACATATATATATATATATATATATATATATATATATATATATATATATATATATATATATATATATATATATATATATATATATATATACATATATATATATATATATATATATATATATATATTATATATATATGTATATATATATATATATATATATATATATATATATATATATATATATATATATATATATATATATATATATTTATACATATTCACTATTTCCCGCGTTTAATGAGGTCGCGTTCAAGAACAGATGTCTGAGTCTTAGAGGGAATATCCTCACTTGGCCCTCGTCTCTGTTCCTTCTTTTGGAAAAGTAAAACAAGAGGGGAGGATTTCCAGCCCCAGTTCCCGCCCCAATTAGTCACCATCTACGACACTTATCAATAACTGTAAATCTCTAACGTAACAAGATCCAACTGCTCGTTGGAGTCCAGTGTATTTTTTCTTCATTGTTTTAAATGTAGGTTGTGACAGTCGGCTGCCATTTATGTCCTGGACAAAAGTACCGCTAAATAGATACCCTAATAATATGTTTGATTAATCATCTTCATAAATAAGAACTACTTTGAAATTATCGTAATGAGAGATTAGGTTAATATTTCTCAGAAATTACTGTTACTGGGTGAACGCAGCACCTTATAACAGACAGTTCTACATCGATAGATCAATACAAATCTTTACGGTAAATCTGAGATTTTATTTTCAATCTGGCTCCAATGTTTGGCTGATCAGCTGCAGGTACGTATGTGTGATGTGTCGAGATGGTCAGGCACACCATTTGACTGGCTAACATTATGTCCTCTCATTGGCCACATTGTTTCCCCTCATTAGCCACATTGTGTCTCCCTATTGGCCACCTCATTAGCCACATTGTGTCCTGTCACTGGCCAAACTGTGTCCTCTTATTGGCCCTCCTGTCTGCCCTCATTGACCACAATTTGTTCTCTCATTGGTCATATTCTGTCCTTGCATTTAAGTTTTCCCCTCTTTGGCCATATTGTGTCCTTTCCTTGGCTGAATCATGTTCTAACTCTGGCCACATTATGTCCCCTCGTTAGCCACATTATATTACCTTGTTCGACACATGATTTCCCATAATCAGTTAAGCCACTTCACCTCATGAGCCACAGTATATCCCCTTATTAGCCATATTATAGCCTCTCATTAGCCACATCATGTCTTCTCATTAGTCACAGTATGTCCCATCATTGATTACATCAAATCTATTAGTTACATCATATGTATTCATTAATCACCTCATTAATCACCATGTCTTCTCATTAATGACATCATATCCCCCATTATTTACACCATATCTCCTCACTAATCACATCACATCATGTCCCCTCTTTGCCCACCGTGAGTCGGCAGTATGGCTGATGACCCCAGACCAACTCAAGTAACGCCTGACCTCTATTGACATGTTATCCCGCTCACCCCTGTAGATGGAGACAGCACAGTAAACAAGGAGGCTCCATCCCAGTCGCCACGCCCACCCAGCCTTGTCACCATGACTTCTGTTTAATTCTTGTAAAAAAACCGTCGCGTCTTAAGAGGTAATAATGAGTGATTTATTAAGACATACTAACCGGAGGGTTTACAAGGATATGGGTGTCGGTTTACCCAGAGATGCGTATAACGCTGTATGTGAGCTGATGCTGATAACGTATATACCAAGGCATATACTGTGTCTATATATATCTTGGAGATGTATGAGTGTAGGAGTAATAATGTCTCAGACCATGTGTAAGGATCAGTATGGATGTGACTCCTGATGGTAACATGGCCTGAGGCAATGGTAAGACGTGGATGTTTAGATGAAATAGAAGCATATGTTTAGCATCAGGTGTTGAGACATTAAGAGAACTGGAGGCCTACGAGTAGACGCGTGCGGAGAGGATTTTGTCGTGAGAAACAGAATTTGTATGATTAAATACACAATTAATGGCCGGTGCATCTCCCGAAGACATTTTCATGAGAGAATATGTAAGGTCGTTGCTGGCAGCAGATGGACGAACTCTAAACCTTATTTCAAAAGAACATTTACCTCGTCCCTGTATCTCGTGGTGGGTAATTTGAGCTGTAAGGTCCCACTTCCATTCGCTCGTGACCCGAGCTGTCACTCTTTGCCCCACCACTGTGCATAAAATACCACAAAATCAACTATCGGTCACACCCACCAACGTATAATAACTGGTTCCTAACATCTGAGATCATAAACTTGAAAGAAAAATCAATAGCGCCATTGTTAAGTAAGATTGGATATATATATATATATATATATATATATATATATATATATATATATATATATATATATATATATTTTCTTTTTTTTTTTTTGCTTTGTCGCTGTCTCCCGCGTTTGCGAGGTAGCGCAAGGAAACAGACGAAAGAAATGGCCCAACCCACCCCCATACACATGTATATACATACACGTCCACACACGCAAATATACATACCTACACAGCTTTCCATGGTTTACCCCAGACGCTTCACATGCCCTGATTCAATCCACTGACAGCACGTCAAACCCGGTATACCACATCGATCCAATTCACTCTATTCCTTGCCCTCCTTTCACCCTCCTGCATGTTCAGGTCGCGATCACACAAAATCTTTTTCACTCCATCTTTCCACCTCCAATTTGGTCTCCAACTTCTCCTCGTTCCCTCCACCTCCGACACATAAATCCTCTTGGTCAATCTTTCCTCACTCATTCTCTCCATGTGCCCAAACCATTTCAAAACACCCTCTTCTGCTCTCTCAACCACGCTCTTTTTATTTCCACACATCTCTCTTACCCTTACGTTACTTACTCGATCAAACTACCTCACACCACACATTGTCCTCAAACATCTCATTTCCAGCACATCCATCCTCCTGCGCACAACTCTATCCATAGCCCACGCCTCGCAACCATACAACATTGTTGGAACCACTATTCCTTCAAACATACCCATTTTTGCTTTCCGAGATAATGTTCTCGACTTCCACACATTCTTCAAGGCTCCCAGGATTTTCGCCCCCTCCCCCACCCTATGATCCACTTCCGCTTCCATGGTTCCATCCGCTGCCAGATCCACTCCCAGATATCTAAAACACTTTACTTCCTACAGTTTTTCTCCATTCAAACTTACCTCCCAATTGACTTGACCCTCAACCCTACTGTACCTAATAACCTTGCTCTTATTCACATTTACTCTTAACTTTCTTCTTTCACACACTTTACCAAACTCAGTCACCAGCTTCTGCAGTTTCTCACATGAATCAGCCACCAGCGCTGTATCATCAGCGAACAACAACTGACTCACTTCCCAAGCTCTCTCATCCCCAACAGACTTCATACTTGCCCCTCTTTCCAAAACTCTTGCATTTACCTCCCTAACAACCCCATCCATAAACAAATTAAACAACCATGGAGACATCACACACCCCTGCCGCAAACCTACATTCACTGAGAACCAATCACTTTCCTCTCCTCCTACACGTACACATGCCTTACATCCTCGATAAAAACTTTTCACTGCTTCTAATGTTACTACAGTTCTACTTCACGATCTGCTTCCTAGAAGCCGTTCAATATTGCTCGTCTAGGGGGAGGGGGGGCGGGGGGGCATGAATCCCTCTGTGATACATTATGTTCTGTGCTGTTCTATGATACATTCTCTTTATCAGTGGATCATATAAGTACACAAGTAAGTTTTCATTCATATTCATTAATACATACCCCCGAAACTTATGCAATGCATAAGTCTCACTCTCGTCGTCTAATACATCATGAATAATGTACACCATACATATTCCACTTGGCCTTGGTGTAGCTGCCGTGTGAGTGCGTACATTTGTATGGGTCTTGTTGCAGCAAAGTCAGCGTTGCCAGTCACCACACACTCTGGCGACATTATGCTGGCAACATTTTGGTTGTATATTGTATGAGGTTTGGTTTCAGGATCTGAATAACTTATGTATAGATTATGCGATTGGGAAGGTTTCGTCATTTAAGTCTATGTATAGTTTATGTCTGCGTTTAAAATGGTTTTGCAATTTAGATAAAACTGTTTTTTCATGAGTTTATATAAACCAAGGTTGGTTTAATCCACAAATGAACAAGCCATTAAAGTTGGTTCAGACTTTACTATTCCATGGTCAGTATGGTCTTCAGCACTTTAGAAATAAGGTCTTCGTTGTTTGATCACTTGAAAATGTAAGATTAGGTTTAGATCTCATATATTTTGAAATATTTTGGTAAGCAAATATCGTTCCTTAAACTCCTATACTAGTAGGATATCACTTACATTCCTATATTCCTATATAACGATCACTTGGTGCTTCTATACTCGTATATGATCATATACACTTCAATATTCCTATGTCATGATTACTTATATTACTGCGTTAGTAGATCACTCCCATGAAATAGAACTGTTCCTTAAAGTGCTCCCGGACATGTAGCAGAAGAAAACATATGATAAAAATTTCGTAAGAAAAAAATACACAAGATGTCAGGTTCCTTCCTTACCAATCTACGAGAAGTGAACACACATTATGAACTATAGTGTCAGTTCCAACCTGGCGGTTGACTGGCTAGGGTAATTAGACAATTAGATTAGGAGTTAAATGTACAGTAATTACGTCAGAAAGGAGTCTAGAGTAATTAGATTAGGGAATTTAAAGTGATTCGATGAGGGTTTAAAGTGACTGGACTAAGAGAAAACTTAAAGTGATTAGATCTGGAGAAAATATAGCGATCAGATTGGTAGAAAATTTAGAGTGATTAGATTTGAGGAGAATTTACAGGGATGAGATTAGGGAGAATTTAGAGCGATTAGATCAGGGGAAACCTTAGATGAGGAGAGACTATAATGATTAGATTGTCAGAGACCCGACTGTGATTAGATTAAGAGAAAACCTAGAGTGATTAATGGGGAACCTAGTGTGATCAGAATAGAAGAGACTACAGGGTATGAAGTGATGGGACAGAAAGGTGTGTGACCAGATTGTGATAAAGTGTTTAGAACATTGGAAGTAATGTGTAAACGGTCTTGGTTGCCAGAGAAAATCGTTGTGCACATTGTTACATGTATGTAGGATTCAATCTAACTTTTAGTCAAACTTTCTCATTCATTATTAACCGAAAATCATTCCCAGAAAGACGATATATATATATATATATATATATATATATATATATATATATATATATATATATATATATATATATATATATATATATATATATATATATATATATAGAGAGAGAGAGAGAGAGAGAGAGAGAGAGAGAGAGAGAGATACTGTGCAGACTTCCAAAGTCTGATGGTTTGGAAAATATACAGTATTTCTTCTCTCGTATCGTATAGAGCAGCAGCATGAGAGATGTATATAACCGTTCCTTTACTGCCATAAACACTCTACTACCACAACACTCGCAGAAATAAAAAAGAATTTCATTTTGGAATAGCAATGGCCATCTCCTACTGCCCGTCCGACCACTCCACATTCAGTTTTATAGCTCTCTCCGCAATCAGCTGCGGCGCCCTCTCCAAATTCCACTTCACAGCCCGGGCGAGCGCTTATCGGCGCTGCTAACGGCCTTCTCGGCCCATTTATCATCTCCGCCATCACAGATAAGGACGCCACCCACTTACTTTTCAACAGCGTGCGTTCTCTCCCTCGATGGCTTCCGCGCGCCCCTTGTGTCGCAGCCCAGCTTGGCGTGCTGCACACAGTGTCCCTCATATTTGTCTCCCAAGATTTCTTTCATAGTATTTCATTCACTTCATTTCATATCTCTTACAAGATCTCCCAGATTTAGAGTGCTCGAGTACTCAGTAAGATATCTCTAAGGCAATATATATATATATATATATATATATATATATATATATATATATATATATATATATATATATATATATATATATATATATATATATATATATATATATATATATATATATATATATATATATATATATATATATATATATATATATATATATATATATATATATATATATATATATATATATATATATATATATATATATATATATATATATATATATATATATATATATATATATATATATATATATATATATATATATATATATATATATATATATAATCATTGATACGGACGTGGTGGCGGGTTTTTGCCGTAAGTGGTCCCTCGGGACTAATAAGCCGATAATGGCAGCATCAACACGGAGGCTCGACACTGGTGCCTTCCCGCCCTGCCTCGAACTTTTCCCAGAAACTTTCTACATCGTAACAGCAGCCGCTTCGTTTATACAAAGTTCATTTATCAGAGACTTTAGGATGGCGGAGGTGGGAGCTGGGAGCTGGTGGCGGTGGTGAGGGCGGGTCGCCGTGATATATCGTAGAGGATATTATCACAGGGAACCGTACAGACTTTTGACAAATGTTGTGAGCCACTCGTCTGAAGAGCTTTTATCGCTTGCAGAGAAAATGGAACTTGATGTCTGCCTTCACGAGCGTGCAAACACAATTTCGCTGTACTTACCAGCTGTTCCGTGCGATGCTTAGACAACGAGCCTGAGGTTCCTGATGATGATGATGATGATGATGATGATGATGATGATGATGATGATAATAAGCAAATTACGTAAATGAGAAAGACTAATGAATTTCCCAGTCACACCGGGCGAGGAGAGGCCCAAGATGGACAGCATCGTACGATACGAAAACTCAGGTAGCAGTGGGAATGAAATGAATAGCACTAGTAGCGGCAACATTAGTAGCAGTAGCAATAGCACTAGCATTAGCAACACTAGTAGCAGTAGCAATAGCACTAATAGCAGCAACAGTAATAGTAAAGGCAGTAGCAGTAGGAGTGGTAAGAGGAGATCCATGTAACGTAACCAGTCTTACCCCTCTCCCCTGTGACTCTCACCCAGGTTACCCCACCATCCACAGCATTACCTACGGTAACTCTTCAGGCGTTCAGCCATGGTAGATACCTTTACCCTTGATACTCACCCATTTACTCAACTCACACACTCTTACAAGTCTCTTTGAGTCAACAAGGCGAGTCAACAAGACGAGATTTATAGAATGAAAAAAAAAAAAGCAAAAGCATTAACCTCTGGGAGGACCGCCTGTTGGGAGGCAGATATATATCTACCAGGGTGTAAAGTCAGGTCAAAGGTCAGTGAGAAGGTCAATAGGCTTCCCTGTGGTCAGTGTCACCCGCCGGTGGCACTAAGACACCGCCAGTGTGACCCCCGAGCAGGCGGGGTCACACCACCCACACGCCTCCTCCATATGTTACTTACACTCCTCCTGACAGTAAACAGTGGCGGTGACCTGCCATGACCTGACACTATATGACCCGTAACGGCGGAGGTCATCCCTTCCTCAGAAAGAGGAGCAGGGCGGCCCCGGCTGCAGCAGTAACTAATGGCTGCTATTGGCCACAAATTGGAGGTGTTGGGTGACGGGCGCGACGACACCTGTCGTGGGAGAGGCATAACTTGCGGACCGCTAACCGCAGGAGGAAGAGTGTGCTCCTCACCCGAGAACAGAGGAGGAAGAACATGAGGGAGAGCTACTGTTCTCCCACAGTCAGGAGGTGGCGGCCGGAAGCACGCTTGTTGACGGGGTGTGTGTCTGTGCCCTTTGGCGGTCGTCCTGCGCTACAGAAGAAGACGTCTCACAGACCGACGGAAGTCGTCCTCATTAAAGAATTATGGAAGCAAGTTCAGCAACGTCCAGTCTACTGCTGACGGTTATCAACCTCGTGTCACTCCCGTACGTCGCTGTGTGCGGCCCTTGTCCCAAGCCTGGTGGAGAGGCCACCACACCAAGGCCTTTGTTAACGTTGTCAGAATGTGGACGTTAGACGTGAAGACTGGTGAAGACGTGAAGACGTGAAGATTGGACTGATCCAATCAAATACTATCATAATTTCCCTCCTGATCACACAAGTTAATCTTATGAGAGAGAGAGAGAGAGAGAGAGAGAGAGAGAGAGAGAGAGAGAGAGAGAGAGAGAGAGAGAGAGAGAGAGAGAGAGAGAGAGAGAGAGAGAGAGAGAGAGAGAGAGAGAGAGAGAGAGAGAGAGAGAGAGAGACCCAGACGAGGTGTCGTCCCCGCCTGGCCACGGGCCTGGTCTGGAGGCTGGAGCTGGGCCACTACTTCCTCCCTGTTTGCTGCTCATAGTCGATTGATTTTCAAAGGTGGCCAGAGTACCATCGATCTCCTCCCCGGCCCTCGCCTGCTTGCCACTGACGCCCTCCTTGCAAATCTACGGTGCCACGGTCTCCCCTAATCTCCATAATTAAACGAGTGCCACTGGCCTCTTGCCTCACGTATTACATGTTTTTTTAGAGTAAGATTAAAGCACTTTTCCTCGCAACAGTGCCACCAGCTACTTCCCATTTGCCACAGTACCATCAACTACTTCTTCCTTACCACAGTGCCATCAGCCGCGTCTCCCTTACCACAGTGCCACCACCATTGTCTTCCTGACCACATTGCCACCATTTTCCTCCCATTGACTATAGTCTCACCATTATTGTCTCCCTGATCATAGTACCATTACCTTTACTATCATTATGACAGTGCCTCAATTAAGTGCCTTGTTGCCTTCGAGCTACATCTTTCATCTTACCTAAGTCTTGTCATTATACTTCCTTCTTTTACTTTCGGTACCTACCTTCGTTCCTCACTTAATAGAGTGCTACCACCCTCCTTCCTCTCACCACAACGCCACCACCCTCCCTCACTCTCTCCTACCATGGTGCTATCACACTTCCTTCCACTTACCACATTGCCATCACCCTCCCTCCCTCTCACCACAGTGCCTTTACCTTCTCGCTCTCTCTTGTCACAGTGCTATTACCCCATCCTCCCCTTTACTACAGTGCCACCACATTCCCACACTCTCTCCTACCACATTGGCATCACCCTCCCTCCCTCTCCGCATAGTGTTATCCCCCACCGTCCCTTCCATTCACCACAGTACCCCTCCTCTGGCACACGTACACCACACAGCCCTTGCAGACCAATCTGTTAACACGGACTGCTCCGCTATAGTGGTCCCAGTCAGTCAGTACACATGTAACACCACGAGCAGCGTGAGGGAAGCGCATCCCATATAAGAATACATCACTTGATCACCTCGTAGACGCTTGCGAGATCAGGTCATGCAGCAAGAGAACGCAACTAGCATGGCAGAAGAGTCCATCATGGAACACCTTCATGTGGCGAGAGTTCACAACGTATACATAGAAAGAAGAAGGGTTGGGATGGGTAGTATATTGTTCTTAATATGTCGAGTGAAGGTGAAGGTCTAAGTGTGATAAATGTTTTAGAAATGAATGAATGGTGGAAACCTGACTAAATCCTCCCACACCTGAGGGTTCATGTGTTCAGGGGTGAGTCAGGTGTGTCTTCAGCCTCCGCTTCCTCCCTCCGGCATTACCCACACATATCATCCTACTACTTCTTCCACAGTGGTGGAACGCTGGAATAAATTACTTCACCAAGTAGTAAATACAAAGACGATAAACGCCTTCATATTAAGGCCAGACAGATACTGGTAGGGATGTTTTCTATTCCATAAGTTCGTATAAACTTTCCATGGTAGTATGTTCTCCCCGTATTACATGGCATATTTTCCTCATCCTTTCTTGCTAGCAAATGAGCCGGAGGGATAGGTGGGGTGGGGAAATTTCTTCTGCTTTGCGATCCTGGTTCTACCGCTGTTATCAGGCCACCATAGGATATCATCTCGTTTTGGACCATCAAGGTCCCCTGATATTTGTCCATCCCATGTACTGCCATGTACCACATCCTCCATCACATTTTCCACATCTCCCCCCACCACTCCCTCGTGTCATGTACACGCCTCAGTAATGTGGCATTTCCGACCGGATGACGGTGTTGTCGGCAGGAGCGTGGGTGGGCGTGATGCGGGCGGGATTTTGGATGGTCGTAGTATGGACAGGCCTGAGGGTGAGGGTGTTGTGTGCGGGCCTATGGGTGGGCATAGTATGGATGGCCCTGAAGGTTGAAGTTGGGTGGTTGAGCCATGGCAGGAGAAGGTGTGGGTGGATGTGGTGTGGGTGGACGTGGTGTGGGCGGACGTGGTGTAGGTGGGCGTGGCGTGGGCGCGTCAGTATCTCTCACCGAAGATATTCACTCCCTTACTGCTACTTCTGTTAGTAAATCACATCATCATATTTATATAAACTGCTTACGAAAACAAAATAAAGTTATGTAGAAAATTATTCACATCGATTAGTTGGCAAAAGGTAAGGAAATATCATAAAAACGTCTAATTCTTAATAAACTCCAGATATTTTATTATATATCACAAACTTGTTTAGTGCATGTTAGGAAAGTTGATATCTTAGAGGCTGTAAGCCAAGGACATCATCATCCCAGTAACAAGAAGCACTGTCAGGGGAGACAAAGGGAGATGGCTAATGATTACCTTAACAGGGAGATAACCCATCCCTCCGGTACCCATGACCTGAGGCTGGAGGTCACGAGATGTCAGACAGGGTCAGCCTGGCACCCTTGACTAAGGCGCGAGAGATGGGGGGTCCCGGGATGGAAGGAAGCAAGACCAGTGGGTCTTTGTACCAAGCAGGGAGGGAGTCCTACCCTCGGAGGCCCCGTCTCTTGAGCTGCCTCTACTTTCATATAACTTTTGAAACTGTTTCTACGCAGTTGACATTCATAATTTCTTCATTTGCTTTATTCCACTTATCTACTACTTCAGTACCATAAAATTACGTCTTTATTTTTGACGTTTTTTGCTAAATTCATGCGTTGGTCACTGTTTGTTCTAGCTCTGCATCCGTTATAGAACGGTACACACCATCCAAATGGTTTAAAAACTTAAGACTTGTGATCGAACCACCTATCTATCTTCTTTTTTCCATGTTAAACATACCTAAATCCTATAGATTTTCAATGTATCTCACTTATAATAATTCAGGTAGCATCTTCCTCGCTCTCTTCTACACCTTCTCTATTAGTTTTGCATGTTTCTGAACGATTGGTGATCGAACCTAAGAAGCGTATTCTAGTATTGGTCGTATCCACAAGGCGATCGTATTTTGAATACTTTACTTGCCAATGGCCCTCAGTACAATTCTGCTATATGCCATCAGACAATTTGTCTCCAGAGGTGTGGTTCTGGTAACAGGTGAAGTATAACGTCGACTCCGAAGTCGAAAGAGATTGCCTGCTGCTTATTTTCTGCTAGATATCATCTATATCACGTGTCCCATCCGCATTGCTGTACATTAATTCGCGATGACTTCATCAACCAAGTATCAGACGAACTTTGGAGTTTGTCTAGGTTGCCTTGTAAGTTGATACAAACTTTTTTCACTTTCTACTGACGGTATAACCTTGGAAACATCCGCAAACATATTCAGGTAGGACTTCCAGTCCCTCTGGTGAGGTATTTTCACAGAACAAGGAGAGCAATGGTCGTAGGACTGACCCCTGCGGCACGCCACTTGTGACCTCAACCCATTTCAGAAAACTCCTCTGACAGACGTCCTTAATTCCCTTCCACTAAGATGATCTATCCGAAGGAGTCTCCCCCTTATTACTGCCTGAGGATTCAGTAACTTCTTTATCTACAATATGGTAGCGACTTGGGCGTTCCAGTCTGCTGCAGATGTTGGTGATATCTTATTTGCACTGTACGGGTTGGAGTCCTACACTCGTGGAGCCACCATCTCTTGAACTTTCTTTACTGTCATACAACTTTTAAACGTATGTATGGTGTCGACATTAACCACCACATAGCTCAGCATATTGCATGCATACACTACCATTATATCAAAAAAAAGTGTTTCGTTACAACCTTTCTGACAAGTTTTTTGCTTGATTTCATATTCTGTTCTCCGGTTGCTTTAACCTTGCATCTTTCGAAGAATTGTTCACTAAATGCCTATTCAACGTAGGTTTGCAAATCTAAAAGTTGTGATGAGGTTACCCTTCACTCTTCTCTCTTCCATGGTGAGCAAACTTAAAGTCTCTAGTCTTTCCCGGTAAATCATTTCCCACAATCCCGGTACCATATGTGTTGCACTCCTCTGAACCTTCTCTACTTGTTTGCTGTCTTTCTTAAGCGTAGAGACCAAACTCGAGACGCATTCTCTAATTTTGGCTTAATGTATTAATGTGAATATTTCATTTAACATGTCGATATCCACATACCTGAATGCTCTTCTAATATTTGCCAGCAGACAGTTTGTCTCTTAAACTGGGGCTCGAGCAACAAGTTAGGATGGTTTGAATTCCTAAGCTCCTCTCAGCACTGGGACGTGTTAGTGTGTGTGCGTGCGTGTGTGTGTGTGTGTGTGTGTGTGTGTGTGTGTGTGTGTGTGTGTGTGTGTGTGTATTCCTAAGTGTATACAGTAGGGATGCATGTATATACGTAGATGAGTATCGATGCATAGCAAGAAATTAAAATGATATATTATCAACTGATCTATGAAATAGTCTGAATCACAACACTACCTGCAAAGTGTCTCAGAAACCCCACATCCGTCATCAGGTTTGTACACCGTTTACAAGTCATCAACATCCCCAATCTCCTCCATTCCATAACCCACTGTCATTCATCAGAATACTGTAGGAGCTTCAAACTTGGTCACTATGTGAACTACTACCAATAGATCTTGTATATGTAGCCTTAAAATCTCGTCACATCAGACCTCTCCAGACTAATTGTGTAATTAGCCATCAGGGTCAACTCAGTCCTCATATCCTACAAAGATTAATATGTAAACAACTGGATAGTGTCCTTACCACCATGCCTGACGATATACTGTTTACATATATTGATGTATCCATGCTGGAAGAAGGTAAGGCTGTTGCTGACAATGCTGTTTACAGCAATAACAACCTTATTCACTCTCAGCAAGAGAAACTTAGCCTCTTGGTCCAGTTCTACCCACTGTGAACTTATAGTATCATCATGGCAATAAGATATCTTGTCCATTTCTGAGTACATATTGTAATCCTCTCTGACTCCACAGCAAGTCTTGTAATGCTCTCAGGGAGGAGTGCTCCACAGGAAACTATTCCTTTAATCATTCGCTCTGCTTATAAAAGGGATGAGCAGTAGCCTACACACCCAATTTCCATGGATACCTTCCCATGTCGGACAAAACCGTCATTACCATGTAGATCATTTGGTTAAATATAAGTGTTTGCTCTCAGTCCCTTACACCAGACATGGGCTACCTAAAGGCATAGTCCGTGCTGGAAGGGTCGGCTTTCCTTGGTGAGAGTAGAAGGATTTACTTTGGGGTGTCTCAACACCCACAGCGCTGCTGCCCGACTTGATGGTTCACTTCCTCATTGTCTCAGAAAGCTGACTCGACTAAGTCCTGGAGATCTACCCGCAAATCATAGGCATCGCAAGATTATTAAAAAATTGAACGCCAAGCTTCCCACTGCACACAGAACACTGTTGACCTGCTGGCATAATGAAATGATAAACAGAAATTCTGTATCACCGACAAAAATGCTTAGTTAAAAGTCACAGAAAAGAGCCTTACCTTGTATGTTGGGCATACGAGAGTTCCACGTTCCCCAACATCTGCGCAGTGTTTCCCAGGCACACGTGTAGGAGTACTTATCTCTCTTCTGCCTCACAGTTCATAGCACTTTTAAGCGCTACAGTGTGATATACAACTAGTTCAACTCTTCGAAACACACAAAAAAGTTCTGCTTATAACGATGCAGCGAAAGAGCACTATTAGATGACAGCAAAAAAAGATATTAGATCCGATCCAGTGATTCGAGTTGCAAAGCACACACAGGCACGTCTTATTCTTGGAGTTTCTTATTCAATGACCTCTGTATGGTCAACACTTCTTGGCACGTTCTTTGTCATATCAAGGCGGTGGGGCCTTGAGCCATTGAGTCAATCAGTCAGTCTCCCGTCCTGCTGGGCGTGTCATATGAACGTGTCTCAGCCATTCAGATCAACGCTGAATGCCAAGGGACGACCCTGATTAGATACTGTTGACAGAGGTACTTCCTGGCCTCTCAACGGAGCATCCATGTTGGAGACCAGTGGATTCTGATTACATTTTCTTTCTTCCCTCTTTTTTGTTTCTAATTCTACGCTTGCTTATGTCTTGTTGTCTTTGGGGAAGCCTTCTGACCTGACAGTTGGAGGGGGGAGAGGGAGATACCAATGGTTCAGTGACAGGTGTACAGCGTATGATGGTTCCTGCGAAGAAAAGATGAGGGTGCCAAGCGAAGTTTATTATTCTCCTGCAGGTTCTGCCGTCTGTCGCAGACATCACCTCACTGGGGTGCGAAAGGCAAGAGGGTGTACAGGGAAAGAGACAAATATCCTTGAGAGCCAGGTCAATATGCCATCCCCCTTACCCAAAGGTGGCACTGTCGTTCTCAAGGCTGGCACCGTCGTGCTTAAGGATCGTACCATCGTGCTTTAGGCTTGCATCTTCGTACAGTAGGTTCGTAACTACGTACTTAAGGTTAGCGACGTCTTGTTTTAGGTTCGCACCGTCGTGCCTCAGGGTCGTAAGAATGTACTCAAGTTTCGCATCGGGGGTGCTTAAGGTTCGTGTAGTCGTGCTCAAGGATCGCACTGGCGTGCTCATGGTTCGCTCCGCCCTGTTTAAGGTTCAAGCCCTCATGCTCAGGGTTTGCATCATGGTACTTGAGGTTCAAGAAACTGTGATCAAGGTTTGTACCGCCGTGATTAAGGGTCGAACCATCTGATCAAGAGTGAGTCATTGACACTCCAGATTATATGAGTTTTACTCAACAGTTCCAAGCTTCCAGTACCTGTAAATGAGACCTCCTTGATCCGCAACAATCAACCTTTTACGTGTAAATCGGAAAATAACTGACGTTATGGTGACGTCACCTATAGATTGTATCGTGGAGCAGAGGTGACTTTTCAATGACGTCACTTGCAGATGGTGTTGTTTTCATCTATCTATCTTGTTTTCAGTTTTAGAATTTCTATTATCTAGATATACATAGACAAAGCATTTTAGTGAGAGTATGGATGAAGGGCGCATATCTAGAGGTAGGAGGAGGTAGGTATAGAGCATGTAGAAGGTACGATGCATCGACCCAGGAGGGTAAAAGGTGGGCCCGCGTGTGACCCAAGGACCGAAAGGGTTCCCCCTTCCGTCAGGAGGGCGGGAGGTCTGGGATACATCAAATATGTGATGTATAGTTACAGGATGGTATGTGATGCTGACAGCAACATAAATGACAACATTTGAGTCATACAAAACAAGTTTAGAATACGTCATACATATACATAACATCATGTTAACATTACAACTACATTATGTACACAGATTACATAAACAATGAGGAGTTTATTCTAAAATAGTCACAGTATAGCGTACAGTCGTTAAGATTTGAAGCAAAATAAAAGTTCACAGATACAGTACATAATGAGCGTGCAATTACCAAATATACTGACACGGGGCTTGTTGCCAACACTGACAAAAATACTTACAGAGCACACTTGTGCTGGTCATAGTTATAGTAGGTGCTTACGTACCCCAGGGTATGGTGATTTTTAGGTATAGAGTCAAAAAGTTAGACTTGAGGTCTGAAATCACTGATCTTAGGGCATTTGCTAATATGGTGTCCTGGTGCGTGTTCATCAGGTGCAGAACAGATTATTTGAAATGTTCAGGATCATGGTTTCTCGCGCCTTGCCACATGTACCTTTAACCTAGGCGTATTCTGGCAGTTACAAAAATCATATTGTCTAGTATGGGTCCAGTGCCTTCCATATTGATGTTTCTTACCATTAAACAAACCTCGGGTTTGTGGTGGCACTAACGGTAATACACTCATTATTGGTCATGCAGGTATCAACGATGTACAGTAGCAGAGATCGGAGGAGCTGTTGGAAAAATATCGCTGGTCTTTTCGACACTTTCGTGATCAAAGAAATATCATGATTTCTCTTCTCAGGATCGGCACAGTGCACTTCTTCCTTACTAAAGGAGTTCAGTCTTGATGAAAGATGAATGGATCTTCCTTTTCAAGGAGCTGAGTTCATAAAGTTGTGGCAACAACTCTACATGCAGTCAGTTTGAAGGACGGACTACACCCGAATGAACTGCTAACTGCACATTTTGGTGGGCTGCTTAGTGAGTCTAAATGAACATTTTGGCCAATAAACACTGCCCGTGTGGAGTAGACCATCCCCCTCCGTAAGAGCGCTTCGAAATTGGTCTTAGTTTCATTTAGAAATATTTCTTGTTAACGCGCGAAGTATTGGTAATAAAGATTCAGAGTTAGTGACGACAGCGTTAGACGGAAATTATGATTTGATAGTTATTTCCGCGTCTTTGTTAGATATCAGCAACAGAGATATCCTCGCCAGGGTCCACTCTGTTTACTAGCGATAATGGATGTGTTGCCCTTTGTTAAAGATTACTCAAATCCCATTATAAGAAAATATTGTAATGTTGAGAAAGACGGCTTCATTTTTGTGGATGTTATAGATAATTTCGTACGAAAATAACAGTAGAACTAGTTTATAGGCCCCCTGAACAGACATCAAATATAGAAGAAAGATTTTATGATCAGTTAGCAGAATTTTTTAATGAACAAGGTTCTGTCATTGTTCATTTTAACATGGCGGTATCTAAATGGGAAGAATCTCTTTCTAGTTGTTCCAGGTGTGGAGTTTCCCTAAAGTTGGTTGATAATGCCTTAATCCGCTTGGTCGAGAAACCTGCTTACAACGAGAACATGTATTGTTTAGTTCTAACTACAAATGAGGAATTCGTCAATAATGTTGAAGTTGGAGAATAGTTTGGCACGAGTGATCACTTACAAAGTACTTCTGAGGTCGCTTTCAACACTGAGTGTAATGTTGGTCGACATGACAGTCCCGAAAAAACACCCGATTTTAAACACCCAAATTTGAATGATCTTTGCACTGCTCTTGATAGACAAATCTGCGATGATATGGTCAATGAAAACGACACGAACGTAGCTTTGAAAAGCTTCAGTAAAACATTCAAAGCAGTAGAGGGAACAGACATACCAATGCGTAGTAGGCGGTCTATCTCAAAAACAAAGTCAAGGCAGTGGAAGGGTAAAATATAAAAGTGTTTGTTGTCCAAGAAAGTACTTCATATGGAACTCAAATAGACCATTAACCAACATCATAGACGAAGTTACGTAAATTTGCGTAAGAAGGTGAGAGAGTTACACAACAAAGTAAACTTCAATATGAAGGGTATATTGCTGCAGACAGCAAAAGACACCATAAGAAGTTTATAATTATGCTAGAAGCAAGAGAGTCATTATCCAGTCAATTGGTCTGTTCATTGCGGAAAACGGTTGCTTGGTTCAAGACCATGAAGCCATGGCAAAATCATTTAATGACTATTTTGCATCTGTGTTTAAAATCGAAAACACAACCTACGGCCCGAATCGAGTTTCATTGATAAAATAGAAGAACGTTCTTTAAGACTCTGATGTAAAAGCTAAAGACATACAATCATCAATAAATGAAAAGAAAATAGGTAAAAAGAACGATCTTGATAAGTTTTTTCCAAGGGACAATGAGAGACGATGAAGATGAGATAGTTAACCTCTTGACTGCCCTTTCCAGTCAGTCACTTGCTTTTGGAAAAAGTTCCAGATGAATGGAGACCTGCCAAAGTAAAACAGATATCAAAGAGAAAGGAATGACAAGTCACAGCCCGGAGATTGTTGTCCAATTAGCTTAACGTTTGTACTTGTAAAACTTACGGAAACTATCCTTCGAAATAGAATTGTAAACCATTTAGAGGACCAATACTTAATATACTGTTTTCAGAATCGGTCATGCATGACAGATCTGCTTGATTTCATTTATGATAAGATTAACATGTGTAACGAAAGTAGAGCACTTAATATCATCTATCTAGATTTATAAAAAGTATTCGATAAGATCCCGCATCAAAGGTTACTAGCAAAGATTAAGTCACTTGGCATTGATGCGGTTGTCCTTTAGTGGATACAAAATTGGTTACTGGCCGTAAACAGAGTCGTGATTAATGGTAAAACCTCAGAACGATTAGACGTAACATGTGGAGTGCCACAGGGATCAGTATTGGGTCCGGTTCTCTTTCTCAAATTTGTTAATGATACTAATAATGCGCTGCAGTGCAAGATATCAAAATCCACCAATGATACAAAGTTCAGTAATAAAACTACAATTGAACTTGAGGAACTTGAACGTCTGCAGCTTCATACTGACATTAACAAAACGATGGGCTGGGCTCATAGGTGGTAAATGACTTTTGATATCGATAAATGCAAAGTTTTGAATATCAGTAGCAAACACGAGGAGCCAAGCTACAGTAAGAATTCTGCTAAACGGTAAACTAAAGCAAAAGATTTTGGCATATTAGTCTCTAGTGAGCTAAACCCAATCACGCATGCACAAAAACAGTGAAAAGACTCAACAAATATTCTTGGATTCTTAAGTAAGGCTTTCGAACTTAGGTTAAAGAAAGTCATCTTTGGTTTTTACAATGCATTGGTTCGTCCCCATCTTGAGTATTGAAAACAAATATTTTTTTTTTTTTTTTTTTTTTTTTTTTATACTTTGTCGCTGTCTCCCGCGTTTGCGAGGTAGCGCAAGGAAACAGACGAAAGAAATGGCCCAACCCCCCCCCCCCATACACATGTACATACACACGTCCACACACGCAAATATACATACCTACACAGCTTTCCATGGTTTACCCCAGACGCTTCACATGCCTTGCTTCAATCCACTGACAGCACGTCAACCCCTGTATACCACATGACACCAATTCACTCTGTTTCTTGCCCTCCTTTCACCCTCCTGCATGTTCAGGCCCCGATCACACAAAATCTTTTTCACTCCATCTTTCCACCTCCAATTTGGTCTCCCTCTTCTCCTCGTTCCCTCCACCTCCGACACATATATCCTCTTGGTCAATCTCTCCTCACTCATTCTCTCCATGTGCCCAAACCATTTCAAAACACCCTCTTCTGCTCTCTCAACCACGCTCTTTTTATTTCCACACATCTCTCTTACCCTTACGTTACTTACTCGATCAAACCACCTCACACCACACATTGTCCTCAAACATCTCATTTCCAGCACATCCATCCTCCTGCGCACATCTCTATCCATAGCCCACGCCTCGCAACCATACAACATTGTTGGAACCACTATTCCCTCAAACATACCCATTTTTGCTTTCCGAGATAATGTTCTCGACTTCCACACATTTTTCAAGGCTCCCAAAATTTTCGCCCCCTCCCCCACCCTATGATCCACTTCCGCTTCCATGGTTCCATCCGCTGACAGATCCACTCCCAGATATCTAAAACACTTCACTTCCTCCAGTTTTTCTCCATTCAAACTCACCTCCCAATTGACTTGACCCTCACCCCTACTGTACCTAATAACCTTGCTCTTATTCACATTTACTCTCAACTTTCTTCTTCCACACACTTTACCAAACTCAGTCACCAGCTTCTGCAGTTTCTCACATGAATCAGCCACCAGCGCTGTATCATCAGCGAACAACAACTGACTCACTTCCCAAGCTCTCTCATCCCCAACAGACTTCATACTTGCCCCTCTTTCCAGGACTCTTGCATTTACCTCCCTTACAACCCCATCCATAAACAAATTAAACAACCATGGAGACATCACACACCCCTGCCGCAAACCTACATTCACTGAGAACCAATCACTTTCCTATGAGTCCATTGGGATCCTTTCAAATATATATATATATATATATATATATATATATATATATATATATATATATATATATATATATATATATATATATATATATATATATAATGAGTTTGGTAAAGTGTGTGAAAGAAGAAAGTTAAGAGTAAATGTGAATAAGAGCAAGGTTATTAGGTACAGTAGGGTTGAGGGTCAAGTCAATTGGGAGGTGAGTTTGAATGGAGAAAAACTGGAGGAAGTGAAGTGTTTTAGATATCTGGGAGTGGATCTGGCAGCGGATGGAACCATGGAAGCGGAAGTGGATCATAGGGTGGGGGAGGGGGCGAAAATTCTGGGAGCTTTGAAGAATGTGTGGAAGTCGAGAACATTATCTCGGAAAGCAAAAATGGGTATGTTTGAAGGAATAGTGGTTCCAACAATGTTGTATGGTTGCGAGGCGTGGGCTATGGATAGAGTTGTGCGCAGGAGGATGGATGTGCTGGAAATGAGATGTTTGAGGACAATGTGTGGTGTGAGGTGGTTTGATCGAGTAAGTAACGTAAGGGTAAGAGAGACGTGTGGAAATAAAAAGAGCGTGGTTGAGAGAGCAGAAGAGGGTGTTTTGAAATGGTTTGGGCACATGGAGAGAATGAGTGAGGAAAGATTGACCAAGAGGATATATGTGTCGGAGGTGGAGGGAACGAGGAGAAGAGGGAGACCAAATTGGAGGTGGAAAGATGGAGTGAAAAAGATTTTGTGTGATCGGGGCCTGAACATGCAGGAGGGTGAAAGGAGGGCAAGGAATAGAGTGAATTGGAGCGATGTGGTATACCGGGGTTGACGTGCTGTCAGAGGATTGAATCAAGGCATGTGAAGCGTCTGGGGTAAACCATGGAAAGCTGAGTAGGTATGTATATTTGCGTGTGTGGACGTATGTATATACATGTGTATGGGGGCGGGTTGGGCCATTTCTTTCGTCTGTTTCCTTGCGCTACCTCGCAAACGCGGGAGACAGCGACAAAGCAAAAAAAAAAAAAAAAAATATATATATATATATATATATATATATATATATATATATATATATATATATATATATATATATGCATTATATATATATATATATATATATATATATATATATATATATATATATATATATATATATATATATATATATTTATTTATTCATTTATTTATTTTGCTTTGTCGCTGTCTCCCGCGTTAGCGAGGTAGCGCAAGGAAACAGACGAAAGAATGGCCTAACCCGCCCACATACACATGTATATACATACACGTCCACACACGCAAATATACATACCTATACATCTCAATGTACACATATATATAACACACACAGACATATACATATATATACATGTACATAATTCATACTGTCTGCCTTTATTTGTTCCTATCGCCACCTCGCTACACATGGAATAACAACACCCTCCCCCCTCACGTGTGCGAGGTAGCGCTAGGAAAGACACCAAAGGCCCCATTCGTTCACACTTAGTCTCTAGCTGTCATGTAATAATGCACCGAAACCACAGCTCCCTTTCCACATCCAGGCCCCACACACTTTCCATGGTTTACCCCAGACGCTTCACATGCCCTGGTTAATCCATTGACAGCACATCGACCCCGGTATACCACATCGTTCCAATTCACTCTATTCCTTGCACGCCTTTCACCCTCCTGCATGTTCAGGCCCCGATCACTCAAAATCTTTTTCGCTCCATCTTTCTACCTCCAATTTGGTCTCCCACTTCTCCTCGTTCCCTCCACCTCTGACACATATATCCTCTTGGTCAATCTTTCCCCACTCATTCTCTCCATGTGACCAAACCATTTCAAAACACCCTCTTCTGCTCTCTCAACCACACTCTTTTTATTTCCACACATCTCTCTTACCCTTACATTACTTACTCGATCAAACCACCTCACACCGCATATTGTCCTCAAACATCTCATTTCCAGCACATCCACCCTACTGCGCACAACTCTATTCGAATACTATTTAATCGAATACCCTTCGTCTTACGTTGGTGAGCAACAGGGTCTACACGGGTCTTTTCCCATCAGGCTCACACAGCCAGTAGATAGCATTTTACCGAACCGTATATGTACAACGCGGAGGTATATGAATACGAACAAAGTGCATATGAACGCGCACCTTCATAGAGCATACAAACCTCTATCAGCCAGGATCGAACCCAGGACCCTTGTGCAACAGGGAGCGCTACCGTTAGGCTATGATCGCCCCTAATAGAAAAATGACTGTTCGAATACTCTACCGTCCTGTGGTTTGCTTCAGCTCCCATGATTCCATCCACAGCCATATCTACACCCAGGTAACTAACATTCCTTATGTGGTGGGTGTGTAAGAGAGGATAAATGATATACTTCGCCACACACTCTTCCCCATTTTTTCTCATTCTCACTTTCCCTCCTTACTTCATCCTAAGTCTTGTTTCCATCACGCCAATGAATTTCCCTGGGAAGACGAGTCCTGCAGACCCAGGCCTACCGCCCTCGGCGGCTTAGATCAAGTTACATACACCTTCCTTTGAATATTGTGAATATTTACAATTCTCTCATAATAAAGCATTTCCCCTTACCATACAAAGCTGTGTAATTTCTTTTTCCGCCTGCGTACTTTTGAAGGATTACATCTCATCATATTCACCAGCTGCTTCTAGAGGAGATTTTTTTGAAGTTTTTGGAGGATGATGCTTTTTTCTTTTACATTGATTCCTCTTCTCCTCACTTGCACTTTTCTTACCCATTCTGAACACTTTCCAACTTTTTAGGCAACTCTCATTTCCATCTTTTTTTCTCTCTCTCCCCCTTCCCTCCTCTGGCCTGGCTCCTCCCTCTCCTTCAATTATCCCAAATGATCAGGGGGAGGAGTCTGGAGCCCGCCACCACACATCCTGATGGGAGGCTGGTATTTCCTCCTCCAACGTCTCTCCGCACACAGATTCACGCACACACACCTCCTTGAAGACATGGGGGGGGGGGGAGCATTGGGAGAAGAGGAGATAAAGAGGTAGAGGTAAAGGGGAAATCACTCGAGACAGGGGAGATGAGGAAGGGAGAAATCAGGCAACTGGTGCTTAGAAATTTCACAGAAGTACTTGACCAATGAAAATGTTCAAGTGTAAACGAGATGTATAGAGTCGACCCGAGTTGGTGAGCACCTCAGCAGCCTGGTTATCTCTGTCAAGATGTCCCCCTAGGACCTGCTGGGAAGACTGCCTGAGATATGCTCAAGAATAATCCTCAACACTTGTCACAGGAAGTTACTCACGTGTTCAAGGAGAACACTTTGGCTCACTTTTTATAGTGCTTATGATTAATCCTTCCACCTCGGCAGGAACTACAACTGCTGCTTTTCCTTTCCCTCTCCCTACTGCTTATACTCAGCCATCTCTCTCCCCTATCCCCGACCTCTCATTTACCCACTCCCCATAGACCACTCACCTCTTCATAGGCCTCTCTACCTCTGTTCCCAGCTCACTAACCCCACACTATCTCCAACCAATAAAGTCTCTTGCAGACACGTCCTTTCCCCTACCCCTGCTACACCGTCTGGCTCTCACAACCATCTCTCTACTCCTTATCCATCCCTCCTCCACATAACCCTCTAACTCCCCCCCACTCCCCTTTCCCTTCTCCAACACCATGGCAATCCCCCCTCCCTAAGACAAACGAGCTGGTAGACACCATCAACACTTGGGTCGAAAGAGAGGAAATGACACATTTGCAAGGCGTGACTCAGACCGCTACCCCCTCCACCTCCTGCCAGCCTCTCTTATTTTCTCCCTGCCTGCCTTCTCCTCCTCCAGGCAGCCACCTCCTACCAACCACCAGCTCTCCTCCTCCTCCCAGCCACCTCCTCCTCCTATCAGCCACCTCCTTTACCTGCCAGCCTCCTCCACCTCCTCCATGAGTCATCTTCCACCTACTGCCGGCTTTTTACTTTATCTCGCGGCCGCCTCCTCTTCCTTTCGGCCACCTCTCCTGACAATCACCCTCACCAGCTAGCCACATCTTCCTCCCGCCAGCCACCTCCTCCTTCTACCAGCCACCTCCTCCTTCTCCTGAGAGTCACCTTGTAGAAGGTCTTAAGAATATATGGTGTGGGAGGAAAGCTGCAAGAAGCAGTAAGTTTTTATCAAGGATGTAAGGCTTGTGTATGAGTAGGAAGAGAGGAGAGTGGATGGTTCCCAGTGAAGGCTGGTCTGCAGGAGGGATGTGTGGTATCACCATGGTTGTCTTATGGTGGGTTGGTGAAAAAGGCAAATGCAAGAGTCTTGGAGAGAAGGGCTGATGGTATGTCGGGGGGGGGGGGGGGGGGGGAGTGAATCGGTTGTTGTTTGCTGATGACACAGCACTGGTGGCAGCTCGAGTGACAAACTGCTGAAGATAGTGACTGTGTGTGGAAGAGTTTGTGAAAGAAGGCAGTTAAAAGCAAATATGGATAAAACTAAGGCAATTAAGTTTAGCGGGGCAGAAGGATAGGTTAGATAGGTTATGACTTTGTATGGAAAGATATAGGAGGAATTGAAGTGCTTTAGAAATCTGGGAGTAGGTGTGATGGCAAATTGAAACATGGAAGCGGAAGTGAGCGATAGGGCAGGTGAGGGGGTGAAGGTTCTGGGACCACTGAAGAATGTGTAGAATGAGAATTCATTACTCGGGAGGTTGAAAACGAGTATGTTTGAAGGTAAAGTGGTTCCAACGATGTTATATGGATGCGAAGCATTGTCCTTAGATGAGGAAGTGCAAAGGAAATGTCTGACAACAATATGTGGTATGAGGTGGTTTGACCGAGTGAGTAATAGAAAGGTAGGGGAAAAGTGTGGTAATAAAAAGAGTGTGATTGAGATAACAGAAGAGGGTGTGCTGAAATAGTCTGGACATATGGAGAGAATGAGTGAGGAAAGGTTGATAAAGAGAATATTTGAGTCATAAATGGTGGGAACAAGGAAGAGACCAATTTGGAGTGGAATTTTTTTTTGAGTGGTCGGGATCCAAACATGCAGGAAGGTGAAATACGCGAACGAGGCAGAGTGAATTGGGATGATGTGGTGTACTGAGGTCAGTGGTTTGAGCCAGGACATGTAAAGAGGCCTCTGTAAACTAAGAAAGGTCTGTGGGGCCTGGTTGTGGATAAGGAGCTGTGGTTTCGATGCATTACATGTGTCACACAGCTGGAGTTTGGGTATGAGCGGATGTGGCCTTTCTTCGCCTGTTTCCTGGCTCTACTTCGCAGATGCAAGGATGGGGTAGAAAGAATACTGCCCGCGTATTCCCTAAGTATCGTTGAAGGCTACTGAAAGGGATGGGAGCGGGGAGGCTGAAAATACTCCCCTTTTGTTTAACTTTTCCACAAGAAGGAACAGAGAAGGGAGTTGAGTGAAGATTTTTTTCCTCTAACTTTCATGAGGCTACCTCGCTAACGCAGAAAATGGAGAACATAAACGAAAAAATCTTTCATTCTTTCTTTCTTTCTTTATGAATCTTACATCAAGGCCAGGCTTTAACTAAAATATAGAGAGGATTATGAAAGGAAAAAGAAGAGATAAGGGAAAGTATTTACGAATTTTGGAGGAAGAATAAAACCTGTCTTCTCAACTATGCCAGGTCATAGTTACTGGGAAAGATATGAGAAGGTAAAGAGTTCCAAAGCTATAGATTTTGGGGGAAAGAAACAGGTGTCAAAATGGCCCATCCTTGTGTTGCTAATATATTGCATGTTTAGGTAGAATATCTTTTTTTCAGATACATTTCATTCGGGACCAAGGCGTAATGAGCATTAGAGTTTGTTGTTGTCTTTTCTAACCCAGGAAACCATATTCGTTTCTATTCAGACATCTGGAAAAGTAAATTTCTAAACTTTACTCTCTCTAGATTAAACCCAAGTTATGTAGTTCCCAAGAGTTATCAAGTTTAACCCAATAATTAAGGTAGTTCTCTACTGTGAACACCGAACATCATGAGGAACCAGATTAAACCCGAAATTTATCTAGTTTAACATGAATCCTTCCACTCCTCTCCCTCATCATATGTCCGGATAAATCATCATCTGAACTCCCTTTAAACCAACCAAAACAGATTAGATCCTAACGCTTGATCCCGTAATTCAATAATCCCTGACCCACCTCTTTTGCTTAGCCAACTTGTCTCATCTAATAACCTTATCATAGACCATCATTTCTTGCGTTATCTGCCTTTCCCATATAATCCATGCTCTGCTACTGTCCTGCAGGCAGATAATCTTGATAATCAGGTCTTCTGATATTGATATCTTAAATGTAATCCTACGTATTATTACTGTTCTCTGGTAGATACCCTCGTCATAGGCCGTAAGGTCCTCTATTGCCTGTTTTTTCAATGTAAACATAATCACTATTGATATTTTCCAATAGAAAAACTTTTGCTAAGTCATCAGTGTTTTTTGTTATCTATATTTCGCAAACATCCGTTGTAAAATACCCAGTTACTTTTCTTGATTATTTATCTTTCCCTTGTAACCCTTCAGTAAAACTGATTCACGTCACTTAAATCAACCTCAGTCCTGACCCCCAGGCAGGAACCCCACCCTCCAACCATCTCCAACCCCATAACCGAGAGAGTCTGCAGTTACCCCGGAAATGTATAGCCAGGGACGTCCCATTCATCCTGACAAAATCAACAACTTTGCTTCGGCAGAGCCCAACCCACAACTGATATTATGACTTCTGACTAATGGGTTGACCAAAAGTTATAATTGTTATGATGGCGGCGTTCCCGTCCGCTCTCTCTCTCTCTCTCTCTCTCTCTCTCTCTCTCTCTCTCTCTCTCTCTCTCTCTCTCTCTCTCTCTCTCTCATACACACACACACACACACGCACACACACACACACACACACACACACACACACACACACACATATATATATATATATATATATATATATATATATATATATATATATATATATATATATTTTTTTTTTTTCATACTATTCGCCATTTCCCGCGATAGCGAGGTAGCGTCAAGAACAGAGGCCTGGGCCTTTGAGGGAATATCCTCACCTGGCCCCCCTCTCTGTTCCTTCTTTTGGAAAAATTAAAAAAAAAAAAAAAAACGAGAGGGGAGGATTTCCAGCCCCCCCGCTCCCTTCCCTTTTAGTCGCCTTCTACGACTCGCAGGGAATACGTGGGAAGTATTCTTTCTCCCCTATCACCAAGGATAATATATATATATATATATATATATATATATATATATATATATATATATATATATATATATATATATATATATATATATATATATATTTTTTTTTTTATTTTTCTTTTTTTTGCTTTGTCGCTGTCTCCCGCGTTTGCGAGGTAGCGCAAGGAAATAGACGAAAGAAATGGCCCAACCCACCCCCATACACATGTATATACATACGTCCAAACACGCAAATATACATACCTACACAGCTTTCCATGGTTTACCCCAGACGCTTCACATGCCTGATTCAATCCACTGACAGCACGTCAACCCCGGTATACCACATCGCTCCAATTCACTCTATTCCTTGCCCTCCTTTCACCCTCCTGCATGTTCAGGCCCCGATCACACAAAATCTTTTTCACTCCATCTTTCCACCTCCAATTTGGTCTCCCTCTTCTCCTCGTTCCCTCCACCTCCGACACATATATCCTCTTGGTCAATCTTTCCTCACTCATTCTCTCCATGTGCCCAAACCATTTCAAAACACCCTCTTCTGCTCTCTCAACCACGCTCTTTTTATTTCCACACATCTCTCTTACCCTTACGTTACTTACTCGATCAAACCACCTCACACCACACATTGTCCTCAAACATCTCATTTCCAGCACATCCATCCTCCTGCGCACAACTCTATCCATAGCCCACGCCTCGCAACCATACAACATTGTTGGAACCACTATTCCTTCAAACATACCCATTTTTGCTTTCCGAGATAATGTTCTCGACTTCCACACATTCTTCAAGGCTCCCAGGATTTTCGCCCCCTCCCCCACCCTATGATCCACTTCCGCTTCCATGGTTCCATCCGCTGCCAGATCCACTCCCAGATATCTAAAACACTTTACTTCCTCCAGTTTTTCTCCATTCAAACTTACCACCCAATTGACTTGACCCTCAACCCTACTGTACCTAATAACCTTGCTCTTATTCACATTTACTCTTAACTTTCTTCTTTCACACACTTTACCAAACTCAGTCACCAGCTTCTGCAGTTTCTTACATGAATCAGCCACCAGCGCTGTATCATCAGCGAACAACAACTGACTCACTTCCCAAGCTCTCTCATCCCCAACAGACTTCATACTTGCCCCTCTTTCCAAAACTCTTGCATTCACCTCCCTAACAACCCCATCCATAAACAAATTAAACAACCATGGAGACATCACACACTCCTGCCGCAAACCTACATTCACTGAGAACCAATCACTTTCCTCTCTTCCTACACGTACACATACCTTACATCCTCGATAAAAACTTTTCACTGCTTCTAACAACTTGCCTCCCACACCATATATTCTTAATACCTTCTACAGAGCATCTCTATCAACTCTATCATATGCCTTCTCCAGATCCATAAATGCTACATACAAATCAATTTGCTTTTCTAAGTATTTCTCACTTACATTCTTCAAAGCAAACACCTGATCCACACATCCTCTACCACTTCTGAAACCACACTGCTCTTCCCCAATCTGATGCTCTGTACATGCCTTCATCCTCTCAATCAATACCCTCCCATATAATTTACCAGGAATACTCAACAAACTTATACCTCTGTAATTTGAGCACTCTTATCCCCTTTGCCTTTGTACAATGGCACTATGCAATGCATTCCGCCAATCCTCAGGCACCTCACCATGAGTCATACATACATTAAATAACCTTACCAACCAGCCAATAATACAGTCACCCCCTTTTTTAATAAATTCCACTGCAATACCATCCAAACCTGCTGCCTTGCCGGCTTTCATCTTCCGCAAACCTTTTACTACCTTTTTTTTTTTTTTTTTTTTTTTTTTTTTTTTCAAAAAGAAGGAACAGAGAAGAGGGCCAGGTGAGGATATTCCCTCAAAGGCCCAGTCCTCTGTTCTTAACGCTACCTCGCTATCGCGGGAAATAGCGAATAGTATGAAAAAAAAAAAAAAAAAATATATATATATATATATATATATATATATATATATATATATATATATATATATATATATATATATATATATATTTCTGAACTTATTCGCTTTCTCACGCGTTTGCGAGGTAGCGCAAGGAAACAGACGAAAGAATGGTTGTTTAATTTGTTTATGGATGGGGTTGTTAGGGAGGTAAATGCAAGAGTCTTGGAAAGAGGGGCAAGTATGAAGTCTGTTGGGGATGAGAGAGCTTGGGAAGTGAGTCAGTTGTTGTTCGCTGATGATACAGCGCTGGTGGCGGATTCATGTGAGAAACTGCAGAAGCTGGTGACGGAGTTTGGTAAAGTGTGTGGAAGAAGAAAGTTAAGAGTAAATGTGAATAAGAGCAAGGTTATTAGGTACAGTAGGGTTGAGGGTCAAGTCAATTGGGAGGTGAGTTTGAATGGAGAAAAACTGGAGGAAGTGAAGTGTTTTAGATATCTGGGAGTGGATCTGTCAGCGGATGGAACCATGGAAGCGGAAGTGGATCATAGGGTGGGGGAGGGGGCGAAAATTTTGGGAGCCTTGAAAAATGTGTGGAAGTCGAGAACATTATCCCGGAAAGCAAAAATGGGTATGTTTGAAGGAATAGTAGTTCCAACAATGTTGTATGGTTGCGAGGCGTGGGCTATGGATAGAGTTGTGCGCAGGAGGATGGATGTGCTGGAAATGAGATGTTTGAGGACAATGTGTGGTGTGAGGTGGTTTGATCGAGTAAGTAACGTAAGGGTAAGAGAGATGTGTGGAAATAAAAAGAGCGTGGTTGAGAGAGCAGAAGAGGGTGTTTTGAAATGGTTTGGGCACATGGAGAGAATGAGTGAGGAAAGATTGACCAAGAGGATATATGTGTCGGAGGTGGAGGGAACGAGGAGAAGAGGGAGACCAAATTGGAGGTGGAAAGATGGAGTGAAAAGGATTTTGTGTGATCGGGGCCTGAACATGCAGGAGGGTGAAAGGAGGGCAAGGAATAGAGTGAATTGGAGCGATGTGGTATACAGGGGTTGACGTGCTGTCAGTGGATTGAATCAAGGCATGTGAAGCGTCCGGGGTAAACCATGGAAAGCTGTGTAGGTATGTATATTTGCGTGTGTGGACGTGTGTATATACATGTGTATGGGGGTGGGTTGGGCCATTTCTTTCGTCTGTTTCCTTGCGCTACCTCGCAAACGCGGGAGACAGCGACAAAGTATAAAAAAAAAAAAAAAAAAAAAAATATTTTAATGTATACATACATATACATACACAGACATATACATATATACACATGTACACACTCATACTTGCTGCCCCCGTCCATTTCCGTCGCCACCACACCACACATGAAACGGCACCCCCCTTCCCCCCGCGCGAGTGCGATGTAGGGCCAGGAAAAGACAACAAAGGTTGCATTCATTCACACTCAGTCTCTAGCTGTCATGTGTAATGCACCGAAACCACAGTTCCCTCTCCGCATCCAGGCCCCACAAAACTTTCCATGGTTTACTTCAGACGCTTCACATACCCTGGTACAATCCACTGACAGCACGTCGACCCCAGTATAACACATCGTTCCAATTTACTCTATTCCTTGCAAGTCTTTCACCCTCCTGTATATTCAGGTCCCGATCGTTTAAAATCTTTTCCACTCCATCTTTCCACCTCCAATTTGGTCTCTCACTTCTCGTTCCCTTCACCTCTTACATATATATCCTCTTTGTCAATCTTTCCTCACTCATTCTTTCCATGTGGCCAAACCATTACAATGCACCCTCTTCTGCTCTTTCAACCACACTCTGTTTATTCAAATACATCTCTCTTACCATTTCATTACTTACTCGATCAAACCACCTCACATGACATATTGTCCTCAAATATTTCATTTCCAACACATCCACCCTCCTGCGCACAAATACAGCCCACGCCCCGCAACCATATAACATTGCTGGAACCACTATTACTTCAAACTTACCCATTTTTGCTCTCCAAAATAACGTTCTCGCCCTCCACACATTCTTTAACGCTCCCAGTACCTTCACCCCTTCCCCCACTCTGTGACTCACTTCCGCTTCTATGGTTCCATTCGCTACTAAATCCACTCCCAGATATGTAAAACACTTCATTTCCACCAGTTTTTCTCCTGTCAAACTTACCTCCCAATTAACTTGTCCCTTAAACCTACTGAACCTAATCACCTTGCTCATATGCATATTTACTCTCGGCTTTCTTCTATCACACACTTTATCAAAATCAGTCACCAGCTTCCACATTTTTTCACCCGAATCAGTCACCAGCGATGCATCATCAGCAATCAACAACTGACTCACTTCCAAAGCTCTCTCATCCAGAACAGACTGCATACTTGCCCCTTTTTCCAAAACTCGTGCATTCACCCCCCTAACAACCCCATCCATAAAAAATTAAACAACCATAGAGACATCACACACCCCTACCGCAAACCAATATTCACTGAGAACCAATCACTCTCCTCTCTTCCTACACGTATACATACATTACATCCTTGATAAAAACTTTTCACTGCATTAAGCAATTTACCTCTCACACCGTATACTCCTAATACCTTCCACAGAGCATCTCTATCGACTCTGTCATATGCCTTCTCCAGATCCATAAATGCTACATACAAATCATCTGTTTTTCTAAGAATTTCTCACATACATTCTTCAAAGCAAACACCTGATCCACACATCCTCTACCACTTCTTAAACCACACAGCTCTTCCCCAATCTGATGCTCTGTACATGCCTTCACCCTCTCAATCAATACCCTCCCATATAATTTCCCAGGAATACTCAACAGACTTATACCTCTGTAATTTGAACACTTAAACTTATCCCCTTTGCCTTAGTACAATGGCGCTATGCATGCATTCCGTCAATCCTCAGGGACTTCACCATAAACCATACACACATTGAATATCCTTACAAACCAGTCAACAACAAAATCACCCCCTTTTTTGATCTATTTCACTGCAATACCATCCAAACCTTGCCGGCTTTCATCTTCCGCGAAGCTTCCACTACCTCTTCTCTGTTTACCAAACCATCTCCCTTACCTTCTCACTTTGCACACCACCTCGACCAAAACACTGGGCCAATATCTGCCACTCCATTATCAAACACATTCAACAAACCTTCAAGATAGTCATTCCATCTCCTCACATCACCACTACTTGCTATTACCTCCCCACTAACCCCCTTCACCGATGTTCCCACTCGTTCTCTTGTCTTACGCACTTTATTTACCTCCTCCCAGATCATCTATCTATTCTCCGTAAGATTTAACGATACTCCCTCATCCCAACACTCATTTGCCCTCTTTTTCACCTCTTGTACTTTTCTCTTGACCTCCTGCCTCTTTCTTTTATACATCTTCCAATCATTCGCACTACTTCCCTGTAAAAATCGTCCAAAAAACGCCTCTCGAATTTCTCACTTCTTCATCCCACTACTCACTACCCTTTCTAATCTGCCCACTTCCCACTTTTCTCATGCCACAGGCATCTTTTGCGCAAGCCATCACTGCTTCCCTAAATACATCCCATTCCTCCTCCACTCACCTTACATAATTTGCTCTCACCTTTATTCATTCTGCACTCAATCTCTCCTGGTACTTCCTCATACAAGTCTCCTTTCCAAGCTCACTTACTCTCACCACTCTTCTCACCCCAGCATTCTCTTCTCTTTTCTGGAAACCTCTACAAATCTTTACTTTCGCCTCCACAAGATAATGATCAGACATCCTTCCAGTTGCTCCTTTCAGCACATTAACATCCAAAAGATACTCTTTCACGCGCTTATCAATTAACACGTAATCCAATAATGCTTTCTGGCAATCCTTCCTACTTACATACGTATAATATGTATATCTCTCTTTTTTAAACCAGGTATTCCCAATCACCAGTCCTTTTTCAGCACACAAATCTACAAGCACTTCACAATTTCCATTTACAACACTGAACACCCATTGTACACCAATCATACCCTCAACTGCCACATTACTCACCTTTGCATTCAAATCACCCATCACTATAACCTGGTCTCGTGCATCAAAAGTACTGAAACAGTCACTCAGCTGCTCCCAAAACACTTGCCTCTCATGATCTTTCTTCTCATGATCAGGTACATAAGCACCAATATTCACCCATCTCTCTCGATTCACTTTCAGTTTTACCCATACCAATCTAAAGTTTACTCTCTTACACTCTATCACATACTCCCACCACTCCTGTTTCAGGAGTAATGCTACTCCTTCCCTTGCTCTTGTCCTCTCATCAACCCCTGACTTTACTCCCAAAACATTTCCACACCACTCCTCCCCTCTACCCTTGAGCCTCGTTTCACTCAGAGCCAAAACATCCACGTTCCTTTCTTCAAACATACTGCCTATCTCTCCTTTCTTCTCATCTTGATTATATCCACACACATTTAGACACCCCAATCTGAGCCTTTGAGGAGGATGAGCACTCCCCGCATGACTCCTTTTTCTGTTTCCCCTTTTAGAAAGTTGAAATACAAGGAAGGGAGGGTTTCTAGCCTCCCGCTCCCGTCCCCTTTAGTCGCCTTCTACGACACGCGAGGAATGCGTGGGAAGCATTCTTTCTCCCCCTATCCCCAGGGATATTCCCTCTAAGGCCCAGTCCTCTGTTCTTAACGCTACCTCGCTAATGCGGGAAATGGCGAATAGTATGAAAGATATATATATATATATATATATATATATATATATATATATATATATATATATATATATATATATATATATATATATATATATATATATATATATATATATATATATATATATAGAGAGAGAGAGAGAGAGAGAGAGAGAGAGAGAGAGAGAGAGAGAGAGAGAGAGAGAGAGAGAGAGAGAGAGAGAGAGAGAGAGAGAGAGAAGACTTTTGGATGTTAATGTGCTGAGAGGTGCAACTGGAGGGATTTCTGATCATTATCTTGTGGAGGCTAAGGTGAAGATTTGTATGGGTTTTCAGAAAAGAAGAGTGAATGTTAGGGTGAAGAGGGTGGTGAGAGTAAGTGAGCTTGGAAAGGAGACTTGTGTGAGGAAGTACCAGGAGAGACTGAGTACAGAATGGAAAAAGGTGAGAACAATGGAAGTAAGGGGAGTGGGGGAGGAATGGGATGTATTTAGGGAATCAGTGATGGATTGCGCAAAAGATGCTTGTGGCATGAGAAGAGTGGGAGGTGGGTTGATTAGAAAGGGTAGTGAGTGGTGGGATGAAGAAGTAAGATTATTAGTGAAAGAGAAGAGAGAGGCATTTGGACGATTTTTGCAGGGAAAAAATGCAATTGAGTGGGAGATGAATAAAAGAAAGAGACAGGAGGGCAAGAGAAAGGTGCAAGAGGTGAAAAAGAGGGCAAATGAGAGTTGGGGTAAGAGAGTATCATTAAATTTTAGGGAGAATAAAAAGATGTTCTGGAAGGAGGTAAATAAAGTGCGTAAGACAAGGGAGCAAATGGGAACTTCAGTGAAGGGCGCAAATAGGGAGGTGATAACAAGTAGTGGTGATGTGAGAAGGAGATGGAGTGAGTATTTTGAAGGTTTGTTGAATGTGTTTGATGATAGAGTGGCAGATATAGGGTGTTTTGGTCGAGGTGGTGTGCAAAGTGAGAGGGTTAAGGAAAATGATTTGGTAAACAGAGAAGAGGTAATAAAAGCTTTGCGGAAGATGAAAGCCGGCAAGGCAGCAGGTTTGGATGGTATTGCAGTGGAATTTATTAAAAAAAGGAGGTGACTGTATTGTTGACTGGTTGGTAAGGTTATTTAATGTATGTATGACTCATGGTGAGGTGCCTGAGGATTGGCGGAATGCGTGCATAGTGCCATTGTACAAAGGCAAAGGGGATAAGAGTGAGTGCTCAAATTACAGAGGTATAAGTTTGTTGAGTATTCCTGGTAAATTATTGGGAGGGTATTGATTGAGAGGGTGAAGGCATGTACAGAGCATCAGATTGGGGAAGAGCAGTGTGGTTTCAGAAGTGGTAGAGGATGTGTGGATCAGGTGTTTGCTTTGAAGAATGTATGTGAGAAATACTTAGAAAAGCAAATGGATTTGTATGTAGCATTTATGGATCTGGAGAAGGCATATGATAGAGTTGATAGAGATGCTCTGTGGAAGGTATTAAGAATATATGGTGTGGGAGGCAAGTTGTTAGAAGCAGTGAAAAGTTTTTATCGAGGATGTAAGGCATGTGTACGTGTAGGAAGAGAGGAAAGTGATTGGTTCTCAGTGAATGTAGGTTTGCGGCAGGAGTGTGTGATGTCTCCATGGTTGTTTAATTTGTTTATGGATGGACTTGTTAGGGAGGTGAATGCAAGAGTTTTGGAAAGAGGGGCAAGTATGAAGTCTGTTGGGGATGAGAGAGCTTAGGAAGTGCGTCAGTTGTTCGCTGATGATACAGCGCTGGTGGCTGATTCATGTGAGAAACTGAAGAAGCTGGTGACTGAGTTTGGTGAAGTGTGTGAAAGAAGAAAGTTAAGAGTAAATGTGAATAAGAGCAAGGTTATTAGGTACAGTAGGGTTGAGGGTCAAGTCAATTGGGAGGTAAGTTTGAATGGAGAAAAACTGGAGGAAGTAAAGTGTTTTAGATATCTGGGAGTGGATCTGGCAGCGGATGGAACCATGGAAGCGGAAGTGGATCATAGGGTGGGGGAGGGGGCGAAAATCCTGGGAGCCTTGAAGAATGTGTGGAAGTCGAGAACATTATCTCGGAAAGCAAAAATGGGTATGTTTGAAGGAATAGTGGTTCCAACAATGTTGTATGGTTGCGAGGCGTGGGCTATGGATAGAGTTGTGCGCAGGAGGGTGGATGTTCTGGAAATGAGATGTTTGAGGACAATGTGTTGTGTAAGGTGGTTTGATCGAGTAAGTAACGTAAGGGTAAGAGAGATGTGTGGAAATAAAAAGAGCGTGGTTGAGAGAGCAGAAGAGGGTGTTTTGAAATGGTTTGGGCACATGGAGAGAATGAGTGAGGAAAGATTGACCAAGAGGATATATGTGTCGGAGGTGGAGGGAACGAGGAGAAGTGGGAGACCAAATTGGAGGTGGAAAGATGGAGTGAAAAAGATTTTGCGTGATCGGGGCCTGAACATGCAGGAGGGTGAAAGGAGGGCAAGGAATAGAGTGAATTGGACCGATGTGGTATACCGGGGTTGACGTGCTGTCAGTGGATTGAATCAGGGCATGTGAAGCAAACGCGGGAGACAGCGACGAAGCAAAAAAAAAAAAAAAAAAAAAATATATATATATATATATATATATATATATATATATATATATATATATATATATATATATATATATATATATATATATATATATATGTGTGTGTGGGAGACTGTTGATTACTTCACTCCCCAGTATATAGCAGGCACTATCCCACGTATAAGGATTATGGAAACAAGACTAAGATTATCATCATGTTAATAAAGAGTCCTTTTTCTTAGATTTAAGACCTTTATCTAACTCAATACATATAGATGTTTCACGATTAGCTCTGAGTGATGGATATATTGTATACGGGCAGGTGGAAACAAGCATAGAGCTCCTGTGTTTTGCAATACATTCACATCACCTTAGAAGAGGAGTAGGGTGAGGCCGGAAGACTTCCAGTGAGGCGTGGCCCAGTATAACACGAATTTTCTTCGACAGATCCCTCACAAAAAGATCAACTGGTGAAACTAAGAAGACCGACACATGAAAACCTTTCACTACACACCTATCGTCTCTCAACGAAAATAAGAACTACGAAGCGATGTTGAGGAACGTGATCTTTGAATGCACATGTTGATGCACCTCACACATGGCAACACCGCGTCAGATGATACTGTTGAAGTTGGCGGCTGGGTAAGTGAAGTGTGATTCCTCCTGGGAAGTGGGTCTGTAATAGCTAAGGATGAGGAAGGTGCTTACAAACAACTTTCTTTTCTCCTGTCATGCATTTTTGGGGGTTTGGTTAATTAGAGCGTAGTTAATGAATTAGGAATCCCAGTAAATAATTCTGGGTTTAGAAAACTTTATAATGAAACCAGAAGCGTATTTGTCTTTCCTCATGTTCAGCGTTTCTTGAAATCACCAAGAAATTATATTACAAGACGATGGTTCTATTCTTTTTCTCTTTGTGGGAGTCAATCAGCTGTTGCGTGAAACTCTTCCCAAATTCAAGACCTACGTATGTTGTTCCTAAATTTCACGTAGTGTTTCTGGCTATCAAAGATGGAAGGGAATAGAGAGTAAAGTCAGCAGTACAGTTCCTCCCATCCATCACCAGCAGCGTTTTCTTTCTCCTGGAGGTGGCACGTCTTCCTGGCTGTTGGAGGTTTGTATGTTCTATGAAGGTGCGCATTCATATGCACTTTGTTCGTATTCATATACCTCCGCGTTGTACAGTTAGGTTTGGTAAAATGCTATCTGCTGGTTGTGTGAGCCTGATGGGAAGTGACCGGTGTAGACCCCATTGCTCACCAACGTGAGACGAAGGGTATTCGAGTACATAGCATTTGAATAGTCATTTCCCTATTAGGGGCGATCATCGCCTAGCGGTAAAGTTCCCGCCTGTTGTTCGATCCTGGCTGTTGGAGGTTTGTATGGTATATATATATATATATATATATATATATATATATATATATATATATATATATATATATATATATATATATATATATATATATATATATATCCGTTCTCATCGCTACCCCGCCACACCGAGATAGCATCAGCAAAAGACAAGAAAAACAAGTCACATTCGCTCACATTCAATCTCTAGCTGTCATGTATAATGCGCCGAAACCACAGCTCCTTTTCCATATCCAGGCCCCACAGACCTTTCCATGGTTTACCCCAGACACTTCACATTTCCTGGTTTAGCCCATTCACAGCATGTCGATCCGGGTGTACCACATCCTTCCAATTCACTCTATTCCTTGCACGCCTTTCACCCTCCTGTATGTTCAGGCCCGATCGCTCAAAATCTTTTTCACTCTATCCTTCCACTTCCAATTTGGTCTCCCGCTTCTCCTTGTTTCCCTCTACCTCTGACACATATATCCTCTTTGTCAATCTTTCCTCACTCATTCTCTCCATGTGACCAAACCATTTCAGTAAACCCTCTTGTGCTCTCTCAAACACAATGCACTTTCGTGTAATAATCACATCGTCATGGGAGACACAAGAGAGAAATATAACAGTCAGTTGATATACAACGAAGAGACGTAGCTACGACGCCATCTCTCTAGCCCTTTCATTACGTACTCGATCAAACGACTGCACTACACATATTGTCCTCAAACATTTCATTTCCAAGACATCCACCCTCCTCCGCACAACCTTATCTATAGCCTATGCCTCGCAGCCATATAACATTGTTGGAACCACTATTCCTTCATAAAAAACCATTTTTGCTCTACGATATAACGTTCTCGCGTTCCATACATTCTTCATCGCTCCCAGAACCTTCGCCCCGCTACCCCACCCTGTGACTCACTGGAACTTTCTTGGTAGATGGGAACCCTAACTGCTCGGATATGATCGGCCTGATAAGGAAATGAGTATTCGATTACAAGGAATCGAATACCGTTCATCTCACATCCATGAACAACTGGGTCTAGACCGATCAAATTCCATCAGGCTGACATTAGCAGTAGTTGGCACTTTACAGAGTTTTACTGTCAAACGTGGAGGTATATGAACATGAATACAGCGCATATGATCGCACCCTCTCATAGACCACACAATGCCCTCCAATAGCAAGGACCTGAACCCGTAACCTTTTGCGTGGTAGTTGGGGACACTAACTGCTATGCTATGATCGCCCCTAGCACAAATATGACATTTCGATTACAAGTAATCGAATACCCTTATTTTTACATCCATGAGGAACGAGGTCTAGACCAATCAAATCCCGCCAGGTTCACATTACCGGTAGTTAGCATTTTACAGAACTTTACTATCAAACGTGGTGGTATATGAATATCAGTATAGTATATATGAACACGCACTTTCATAGAACACATGATACCCTACAACAACAAGGACTCGAACCCGGGACCTTTTACGTGGTATTTGGGAACGCTGACTGTTCGGCTATGATTGCCCCTGATAGGGAAATAAGTATTCCATTACAAGTAATCGAATACCCTTCGTCTCACATCCATGAGCAAAGGGATCTAGACCGATCAAATCTCATCAGACTTCAGTTACCGGCAGTTGACATTTTACGTAACTTTACGGTCAAACGTGGAGATATATGAACACGCATGTAGTGCATATGAACGTGCATTTTCATAGAACACATAACGCCTTCCATCAGCAAGGACTCGAACTCGGAACCTTTTGCATTTAATAGTAAAGCATTCGATTACTTGTAATCGAATGGTCTGTTCCTTATTACGGGCGATCATAGCCAAGCGGTTAGCGTTCCCAACTACCACGCGAAAGGTCCCGGGTTCGAGTCCTGTAAATTGTTTGGTAAGCCATTATCGGATATTCAAGATAAAAGGGACCTTGAAGTGATAATCAGTATCAACCCTGAATGCGAAAACTGTGCAAAGCTGCATACATTAGAACAAAGAGAATATTAGTTTCATAGCGAGAAATATATACTGATGTGATCACAGTCAGAATAAGTTTGAATACGTTGTTCAGTTATGGTCATTAAACATTATCAAAGACGTATAAAAAGAACTGAGCATTTACTAAGAACAACACAACTAATTCCCAACTTTCTTCGGATGACTTTTTCACATTATTTCACATTTCTTTCTAATCCCACTGTATGAATCACAGGTTTCTTTCTTTAGAGGGAGCGGGACTATTTAGACTGATATTTAGAAGTTCAAAGGAATAAGATGTAACAAACATGGGTAAACGCGTTTCAGGAAAGTTATATGATACTGGAATGGACCACCAAATGTTGTCATGGCAAGGACTTACCTCTAGATCACTGCTAGACAAATACTTGAACGATGTTATCAGTGAATAAGCCAGTTCAAGACTGAAAGTATATCATATACAAATTCCAAAATTTCTTTCTTCTTTGCAGATTAGAGGCGAAATTACTTCCTTCCCAGAGTATCTGGCGGCCGAAATTAGAAGAAAATTTCTTTTTCATTATCCCTTTTGTATCAAATTTCCATGCCACAGGTATTTCCCTGTCGGTTGCTATGTCTTAAGGAAATGCTGTAAAGAGAGGAGCATTCTTAAACATCCTGTCTCTGTCTGTACAGAATAGCAGATGACCTCATCATAGGCCGTCAGATCTTTTGTAATCTGGCTTTCCCATGTATTGTCCTCCAGTAGATAATCTCTCAATAGACATCTTAGATCTTCCGTTCCCTGACTTTCCCATGAGATTTCCCTCTACAAATTACTTCGTCTCAGACATCCACTTGTGAGATTATGGAGTGGTGTGGTGAAAAAGGAATGGTAATTGGGAATACCTGGTTTATAACAGGGTCATACACAAGTATACGTAGATGACTAGGGTAGATGATCAGCTCTCGGAATGTGTGATCATTAGTGTAGGTGAGGGCGAAGGATTGTAAAGACTTCTGGAAAAGAGGGAATTATACAGGTGGGAAGAAGGTTGAGAAGGTGAGTTAGCCTGGAAAATTCTGCGAAGAGATACCAGGAGAGATTGAGACTAGAATCGCGTGAGGTGAGAGTAGATAAGGCTAAAGTAATGGATGTCGGACGGGAAGTATTCAAGGAACCATTGCTTACATGTGCAAGAAAAGATTGTAGCGTAAGGGAGGTGGGAGGTGGGCATGGGAGAAAGGTAGTAAATGGTGCTTGTGAAAGAAGAAAGAGAGGTTCATGGGTGTTGTTTGGTAGGAAGGTAGTGCGAATGATTGAGAAATGTGTAAGAGAAAGCGGCAGGGGGTCAAGACGAAGGTGTAGAGGCCGAGAAAGACGGCAAATAAAGGAATATGAAAATGTGTGTTGGAAGAAGGTAAATAGTGTGTGAAAAACAAGAGAATAAGTGGCAGTATTAGTGAAGGGGCAATTGGGGACATAACAGGGAAAGATGAGGTGAAGAGGAGATAGGATGAATATTTTGATGAACCTTTGAAGTATGTTCGGTGATAGGGTGGAAGTTCTGGGATGTTTTGGACGTTGTTGAGATATGGGGAATGTGAGTCATAACAAATGGCACGGTAAGAATAGAAGGGGTGGTGAGAGTGGTGTGTGAGATGGTGTGCGGCAAAGCAGCCGGAATGGATGGGATTGCAGCTATTTTGTTTTAGAAATGAGGTGATTGTGCTTTTAACTATTTAGTTAGGATTTTGAATACATCCACGGCTCCAAGAAATGCCATCAGCTACATTGTTCCATCTCTCTTGTTTTCTTTATAAAGTGCTTATGTATGTTAGTCACATCTTTTGAGCACAGGTGAAGTGAAGAGATGGAGTGAGTAGCTGCGTTCATCGTATGTTTTAGTTTCTTTGTGTCACCAGTATTTCTGCAATAGTTATTCATATCCTTAAGGTTTATATTCGCACACAGTCTATGTATCTGCCTTAACTAAAAAGCAGAGTGGAAATATTGCATATGGAAGTATGTAGTACATATGGACGATGCCATGAAAACTGGAATTTCTTCTCCTACGTCAACACCTATCGTAGGCATTTCTTTTATGTAACTATTGACGTTTGTATGTGAATCTGACGTATACATTTGTGTTATGACAACATCATGTATATGTATGGTTGCCCGAGAAGGTATACAATATATGTATCCGTATACATGTATGTGTGCAGTGAGAAAGTTGTTAATTAAATCATATTTTTGCCAATAATTATCTGATGATGTAATTAATCATCCGAAAGATATACAGTTTTTCCGAACTCTAATTACGGAATTTTCAATTACATTTCCAAATGAGAGACGGCGAACCATGGGTCATCAGGGGTCAGTGATGCGGCTGGCTGACCATTGCCTCGGACTGACCACGGTGGACCATGGGTCGTCAGTGGTCATTGGTGTGACTAGCTGACCATTGCCTCGGACCGACCACGGCGAACCATGGGTCATAAAGGGTCAGTGATGCTGCTGGCTGACCACGGACTGACCATAGCGGAGCATGGGTGATCAGAGTACGTGGATGTACGTGGGAAAGCCAGGGAACAGAGGACCTGGTGGTTTATGACGAGGACAGGACTTGGGAAAACAGCCAGATAATATATGATCTGATGGTCTATGATGAGGTTACGTGCAAGAGCACAGCACATGGGAGAACCAGACTAAAGACCGGATGGTTCAGAGGTTATATGCAGGAGTATAGAACGTGGGTAAGCAAGATAAAAGATGTCCTGATGGTCTGTTACGAGGTTATCTCTTAGAAGACAATACACGGGAAAGCCAGGTTACAAAGAATTTGATGGCCTATGACGATGTAATCTGCTAATGTATGTAGACAGAGCATAGTAAAGAAGATTCAGCTGGACCCTACAGAATGGTACTGGGTAACACTAGGATTCTTTCAGTGTATGTATGGCTCATGGTGAAGTGCTTGAGGATTGGCGGAATACATGGTATGTGCCATTGTACAAAGGCTAAGGGGATATAAGTGAGTATTAAAATCACAGAGGCATAAGTTTGTTGAGTGTTCCTGGGAAATTATATGGGAGGGTATTGATTAAGAGGGTGAAAGCATGTACAGAGCATCAGATTGGGGAAGAGCAGTGTGGTTTCAGAAGTGGTAGAGGATGTGTGGATCAGGTGTTTGCTTTGAAGAATGTATGTAAGAAATATTTAGAAAAACAAATGGATTTGTAAGTCGCATTTATGGATCTGAGGAAGGCATATGATAGAGTTGATAGAAATACTCAGTGGAAGGTATGAAGAGTATATGGTGTGGGAGGCAAGTTGCTAGAAGCAGTGAAAACTTTTTATCAAGGATGTAAGGCATTTGTACGAGTAGGAGGAGAGGAAAGTGATTGGTTCCCAGTGAATGTCATTTTGCGGCAGGGGTGTGTGATGTGTCCATGGTTGTTTAATTTGTTTATGGATGGGGTTGTTAGGTAGGTGAATGCAAGAGTTTTGGAGAGAGGAGCAAGTATGCAGTCTGGTGTGGAGGAGTGGACTTGGGAAGTGAGTAAGTTGTTGTTCGCTGATGATACATCGCTGGTGGCTGATTCGGGTGAGAAACTGCAGAAGCTGGTGACTGAGTTTGGTAAAGTGTGTGAAAGAAGAAACTGAGAGTAAATGTGAATAAGTGCTAGGTTGTTAGGTACAGTAGGGATGAGAGACAAGTTAATTGGGAGGTAAGTTTGAATGGAGAAAAACTGGAGGAAGTTAAGTGTTATAGATATCTGAGAATGGATTTGGCAGCGGATGGATCCATGGAAGTAGAAGTGAGTCACAGATTGGGGGAGGGGGTGAAAGTTCTGGGAGCGTTGAAGAATGTGTGGAAGGCGAGAACATTATCTCGGAAAGCAAAAATGGATATGTTCGAAGGAAATGTGGTTCCAACAAAGATATATGGATAAGAGGCATGGGCTACGGATGGGGTTGTGCGGAGGAGGGTGGATGTGTTGGAAATGAGATGTCTGAGAACAATATGTGGTGTGAGGTGGTTTGATTAAGTAAGCAATGAAAGGGTAAGAGAGATGTGTGGTAATAAAAAGAGTGTGGTTGAGAGAGCAGAGGAGGGTGTATTGAAATGGTTTGGTCACATGGAGAGAAAGAGTGAGAAAAGATTGACAAAGAGGATATATGTGTCAGAGGTGGAGGGAACGAGGAGAAGTGGGAGTCCAAATTGGAGGTGGAAAGATGGAGTGAAAAAGATTTTGAGCGATCGGGGCCTAAATATGCAGGAAGGTGAAAGGCGTGCAAAGAATAGGGTGAATTGGGACGGTGTGGTATATCGGGGTCGACGTGCTGTCAATGGATTGAACCAGGGCATGTGAAGCGTCTGGAGTAAACCATGAAAAGTTCTGTGGAGCCTGGATGTGGAAAGCGAGCTGTGGTTTCGGTGCGTTATACATGAGAGCTAGAGACTGAGGGTAAACGAATGTGGCCTTTGTCTTTTCCTAGCACTACCTCGCGCTCGCGCGTGAGGACGGGGTGGTGACGGGAATGAATAAAGGCAGCAAGTATGAATTATATACATATGTGTATATGTATATGTCTGTGTATGTATATACGTATGCGATGAAATGTATAGGTATATATATTTGTGCGTGTGTGGACGTGTATGTATATACATGTGTATGTGGGTGGGTTGGGCAGTTCTTTCGTCTATTTCCTTGCGCTACCTCGCTAACGGGGGAGACAGCGACAAAGCATAATAAATAAACATATATATATATATATATATATATATATATATATATATATATATATATATATATATATATATATATATATATATATTCTTTCTTTCATACTATTCGCCATTTCCCGCGTTAGCGAGGTAGCGTTAAGAACAGAGGACTGGGCCTTTGAGGGAATATCATCTAGCCCCCTTCTCTGTTCCTTCTTTGAGAAAAACAAAAAAAAGCAAGAGGGGAGCATTTCCAGCCCCCCGCTCCCTTCCCTTTTAGTCGCCTTCTACTACACGCAGGGAATACGTGGGAAGTGTTCTTTCTCCCCTATCCCCAGGGATAATATATATATATATATATATATATATATATATATATATATATATATATATATATATATGTATATATATATATATATATATATATATATATATATATACATATATATATATATATATATATATATATATATATACATATATATATATATATATATATATATATATATATATATATATATATATATATATATATATATATATATATATATATACATATATTTTTTTCTTTTTTTTTTTTTCCAAAAGAAGGAACAGAGAAGAGGGCCAGGTGAGGATATTCCCTCAAAGGCCCAGTCCTCTGTTCTTAACGCTACCTCGCTATCGCGGGAAATAGCGAATAGTATGAAAAAAAAAAAAAAAAAAAAAATATATATATATATATATATATATATATATATATATATATATATTATACTTAGTTGCTATCTCCTGAGTTAGTGCAAGGAAACAAATGAAAGAATGGACCAACCCACCCACATACACATGTATATACATACACATCCACACATGCAAATATACATACCTATACATCTCAATGTATACGTATATATACACGCACAGACATATACATATACATGAACATAATTCATACTGTTTGCCTTTTATTTATTCCCATCGCCACATTGCCACACATGGAATAACCCCCCTCCCCCCTCGTGAGATAGCGCTAGGAAAGACAACAAAGGCCACATTCGTTCACACTCAGTCTCTAGCTGCTATGTAATAATGCACCGAAACCACAGCTCCCTTTCCACATCCAGGCCCCACAGAACTTTCCATGGTTTACCCCAGACGCTTCACATGCCCTGGTTCAATCCATTGACAGCACGTCGACCCCGGTATACCACATCATTCCAATTCACTCTATTCCTTGCACGCCTTTCACCCTCCTCTGCATGTTCAGGCCCCGATCACTCAAATTTTTTTTCACTCCATGTTCCCACCTCCAATATATATATATATATATATATATATATATATATATATATATATATATATATATATATATATATATATATATATATATATATATATATATATATATATATATATATATATACATATATATATATATATATATATATATATATATATATATATATATATATATATATATATATATATATATATATATATATATATATATATATATATATAGAGAGAGAGAGAGAGAGAGAGAGAGAGAGAGAGAGAGAGAGAGAGAGAGAGAGAGAGAGTAGAATGGAAAAAGATGAGAGCAGATGACGTAGGGGAAGTGGAGGACGAATGGGATGTATTTAGGGAAGCAGTGGTGGCTTGCGCAAAAAATGCCTGTGGCATGAGAAAGGTGGCAGATTAGAAAGGTTAGTGAGTGGTGGGATGAAGAAGTTAGAATGCTAGTGAAAGAGAAGAGAGAGGCATTTAGACGAGTTTTGCAGGGAAATAGTGCAAATGATTGCGAGGTGCATAAAAAAGAGGCAGGAGGTCAAGAAAAAAGAGCAGGAAGTGAAAAAGAGGGCAATTGAGAGTTGGGGTGAGAGAATAGCGTTAAATCTTAGGGAGAATAAGAGGATGTTTTGAAAGGAGGTAAATAAAGTGCGTAATACAAGAGAACAAATGGGAACATCGGTAAAGGAGTCTAATGGGGAGGTAATAACAAGTAGTGGTGAAGTGAAAAGGAGATGGAGTGAGTATTTTGAAGGTCTGTTGAATGTTTCTAATGGTAGAGTGGCAGATATAGGGTGTTTTGGTCGAGTTAGTGCGCGAAATGAGAGGGTCAGGGAGAATGGTTAGATAAACGGAGAAGAGGTAGTGAAAGCTTTGCGTTAGATGAAAACCTGGCAAGGCGGCGGGTTTGGATGGTATTGCAGGGGAAGTTATCAAAAAAAGAGGTGAATGTGTTATTGACGAGTTGGTGAGGATATCCAATGTATGTGTGGTGCTTGGTTAAGTGCCTGAAAATTGGCGGAATGCATGCATAGTGCTTTTGCAAAGGGAATAAATGTGAGTGTTCAAATTACAGAGGTATACGTTTGTTGAGTATTCCTGGGAAATTATATGGGAGGGTATTGTCTGAGAGTGTCAAGGTATGTACAGAGCATCAGAATGGGGAAGAGCATTGTGATTTCAGAAGTGGTAGAGGATGTGTGGATCACATGGTTGCTTTGAAGAAGGTATGTGAGAAATACTAAGGAAAACAAATGGATTTGTATGAGGCATTTATGGATCTGGAGAAGGCATATGACAGAGGTGATATAAATGCTCAGTGGAAGGAACTAAGGGTAAATGGTGTGGGAGGTAAGTTCTTAGAAGCAGTGAAAAGTTTTTACCGAGGATGTAAGGCATGTGTACGAGTAGGAAGAGAGGAAAGTGATTGGTTCCCAGTGATTGTCGATTTACGGCAGGGGTGCGTGATTTCTCCATAGTTGTTTCATTTGTTTATGGATGGGGTGGTTAGGGAGATGAATGTACGAGTTTTAGAGAGAGGGGCAAGTATGCGGTCTGCTGTCGATGAGATGTCTTAGGAAGTGAGTCAATTGTTGTTTGTTGATGATACAGCGCTGGTGGGTGATTCGCGTGAGAAACTGCATAAGCTTTGGTAAAGTGTGTCAAAGAAAAAAGCTGAGATTATATGTGAATAAGAGCAAGGTTATTAGGTCCAACAGGGTTGAGGGACAAGTCAATAGGGAGGTGAGTTTGAAAGGAAAAAAACCTGTAGGAAGTGAAGTGTTTTAGATATCTGAAAGTGGATTTAACACAGGATGGAACCATGGAAGCAGAAGGGTCACAGGGTGGGGGGCTCTTCTGAGAACTTTGACGAATGTGCTGAAGGCGAGAACATTATTTTGGAGAGCAAAAATTTGTATGTTTGAAGGAAAAGTGGTTCCAACAATGTTATATAGGTTGTGAGGCTTGTGCTATAGATAGGGTTGTGCGAAGGAGGGTGGATGTGTTGGAGATGAAATATTTGTGGACAATATGTGGTATGAGGTGGTTTGATCGAGTAAGTAATGAAAGGGTAAGAGAGATGTGTGGTCATAAAAAGAGTGTGGTTGAGAGAGCAGAAGAGGGTGTTCTGAAATGGTTTGGTCACATGGAGAGAATGAGTGAGGAAAGATTAACAAAGAAGATATATGTGTCAGAAGTGGAAGGAACGAGGAGAAGTGGGAGACCAAACTGGAGGTGGAAAGGCGGAGTGAATAAGATTTTGAGCGATCGGGGCCTTAACATCCACCCTCCTCCGCACAACTCTATTTATAGCCCACGCCTCGTAAACATATAACATTGTTGGAACCACTATTCCTTAAAACATACCCATTTTTGCTTGCGAGATAATGTTCTCGCCTTCCACACATTTTTCAACGCTCAGAGAACTTTCGCCCCCTCCCCCACCCTGTGACTCACTTACGCTTCCATGGTTTCATCATATATATATATATATATATATATATATATATATATATATATATATATATATATGTGTGTGTGTGTGTGTGTGTGTGTGTGTGTGTGCGTGCAGGAAGACAGGAAAGTGATTGGATCTCAGTGAATGTAGGTTTGCGACAGGGGTGTGTGATGTCTCCATTGTTGTTTAATTTGTTTATGGATGGGGTTGTTAGGGAGGTGAATGCAAGAGTTTTGGAAAGAGGGTCAAGTATGAAGTCTGTTGTGGATGAGAGAGCTTGGGAAGTGAGTCAGTTGTTGTTCGCTGATGATACAGCGCTGGTGGCTGATTCATGTAAGAAACTGCAGAAGCTGGTGACTGAGTTTGGTAAAGTGTGTGAAAGAAGAAAGTTAAGAGTAAATGTGAATAAGAGCAAGGTTATTAGGTACAGTAGGGTTGAGGGTCAAGTCAATTGGGAGGTAAGTTTGAATGGAGAAAAACTGGAGGAAGTAAAGTGCTTTAGATATCTGGGAGTGGATCTGGCAGCAGATGGAACCATGGAAGCGGAAGTGAATCATAGGGTGGGGGAGGGGGCGAAAATTCTGGGAGCCTTGAAGAATGTTTGGAAGTCGAGAACATTATCTCGGAAAGCAAAAATGGGTATGTTTGAAGGAATAGTGGTTCTAACAATGTTGTATGGTTGCGAGGCGTGGGCTATGGATAGAGTTGTGCGCAGGAGGGTGGATGTGCTGGAAATGAGATGTTTGAGGGCAATATGTGGTGTGAGGTGGTTTGATCGAGTAAGTAATGTAAGGGTAAGAGAGATGTGTGGAAATAAAAAGAGTGTGGTTGAGAGAGCAGAAGAGGGTGTTTTGAAATGGTTTGGTCACATGGAGAGAATGAGTGGGGAAAGATTGACCAAGAGGATATATGTGTCAGAGGTGGAGGGAACGAGGAGAAGTGGGAGACCAAATTGGAGGTGGAAAGATGGAGTGAAAAAGATTTTAAGTGATCGGGGCCTGAACATGCAGGAGGGTGAAAGGAGTGCAAGGAATAGAGTGAATTGGAACGATGTGGTATACCGAGGTCGACGTGCTGTCAATGGATTGAACCAGGGCATGTGAAGCGTCTGGGGTAAACTATGGAAAGTTGTGTGGGGCCTGGATGTTGAAAGGGAGGTGTGTTTTCGGTGCATTATTACATGACAGCTAGAGACTAAGTGTGAACGAATGGGGCCTTTGGTGTCTTTTCCTAGCGCTACCTCGCACACATGAGGGGGGAGGGGGTTGTTATTCCATGTGTGGCGAGGTGGCGGTGGGAACAAATAAAGGCAGACAGTATGAATTGTGTACATGTGTATATAGGTATATGTCTGTGTGTGTGTATATCTATGTGTACATTGAGATGTATAGGTATGTATATTTGCGTGTGTGGACGTGTATGTATATACATGTGTATGTGGGCGGGTTGGGCCATTCTTTCGTCTGTTTCCTTACGCTACCTCGCTAACGCGAGAGACAGCGACAAAGCAAAATAAATGAAATATAAATAAATATATATATATATATATATATATATATATATATATATATATATATATATATATATATATATATATATATATATATATATATATATGAATAATCAGAGAGTACAGGGTGAACATGAAATGCTACATCACCTAGGGCACAGAGGAGCAGCCTTGCCTCTAGTGTTGTGAGAGTGTACAAGACCCAGGCGGCGGTGTGCAGGTGTTGAGGCAGCCAACGCTGGCGTCAGGTGTCCGTCTAGTGCACAAATCCCTCGGGATTTTCCTGTAACAACCTCGGATTTTCCTAATAGCAACTTCCCTTCCCAGTAATCCCCGTCGAGGAGAGCCAAGTTCTCTGGACGGGCGTGTTTCATTTGTTCTGCTCGCAACCATCCGAGCTATTCCTATGTGGCCGAGTTTTGACACAACCGTGAAGTTTTACGGTAATTCTTACGCTGCCGTGTAAATTCTCGTTTTCTATGCACTTTGGATGCTTGTTTCACAGTTGGTTACTAGGAAAACGAATATGGTCGATGGTGATGAAATCGGTAGATACGTATAGTGAGATAGATATCATAAAAAAGAATTTCTCTTTTGTCTTAGACTAGAAACCCTGGCACCGAAGATAAATTTTTCACAAGTTTAGAAACAGAAAAACACACAAACTCACAAACATATGGGCGTCCCTGGTGTGGCTGTTAGCACTGTTGACCCTGACGCAGTCATGGGCCGCCGGGATCGATCGCATAGGTTCGAATCCTAGTCGTAACAGTCGGTCCACAGTCAACCCAGCTGTTCCTCCTCCTCTAAGTGTAGATCAATTAGAATATATACATGGCATATACTGATATATATATATATATATATATATATATATATATATATATATATATATATATATTATCCCTGGGGATAGGGGATTAAGAATACTTCCCACGTATTCCCTGCGTGTCGTAGAAGGCGACTAAAAGGGGAGGGAGCGGGGGGCTGGAAATCCTCCCCTCTCGTTTTTTTTTTTTTTTTTTTTTTTTTTTTCCAAAAGAAGGAACAGAGAATTGGGCCAGGTGAGGGTATTCCCTCAAAGGCCCAGTCCTCTGTTCTTAATGCTACCTCGCTAACGCGGGAAATGGCGAATAGTATAAAAGAAAAAGAAAGATATATATATATATATATATATATATATATATATATATATATATGTATATATATATATATATATATATATATATATATATATATATATATATATATATATATATATATATATTATAAAAACTTCCAACAGCCAGGATCGAACCCGGGACCCCTGTGCAAGAGGCGGGAATGCTAATCGCTAAGCTATGGGCATGGCTAATAGGAAATAACTATTCGAATACTAAGTACTCGAATACCCTTCGTCTCACATTGGTGAGCAACGGGGTCTACACCGGTTATTTCCCAACCGGCGCACATAGCTAGCAGATAGCATTTTACCAAACTTAACTGTAAAACGAGGAGGTATATGCACTTTATTCGTATTCATATTCCTCCGCGTTATACAGTTAGGTTCGGTTAAATGCTATCTGCTGGCTATGTGCGCCTGTTGGGAAATAACCGGTGTAGACCCCGTTGCTCACCAATGTGAGACGAAGGGTATTCGAGTACTTAGGATTCGAATAGTTATTTCCTATTATCCAGGCCCATAGCCGAGCGGTAACATTCCCGCCACTTGCACAGGGGTCCCGGGTTCAATCCTGCCTGTTGGAGGTTTGTATGTTCTATGAAGGTGCGCGTTCATATGCAATTTATTCGTGTATATATATATATATATATATATATATATATATATATATATATATATATATATATATATATATATATATGAATCATATGATTCATGTGAGAAACTGCAGAAGCTGGTGACTGAGTTTGGTAAAGTGTGTGAAAGAAGAAAGTTAAGAGTGAATGTGAATAAGAGCAAGGTTATTAGGTACAGTAGGGTTGAGGGTCGAGTCAATTGGGAGGTAAGTTTGAATGGAGAAAAACTGGAGGAAGTAAAGTGTTTTAGATATCTGGGAGTGGATCTGGCAGCGGATGGAACCATGGAAGCGGAAGTGAATCATAGGGTGGGGGAGGGGGCGAAAATCATGGGAGCCTTGAAGAATGTGTGGAAGTCGAGAACATTATCTCGGAAAGCAAAAATGGGTATGTTTGAAGGAATAGTGGTTCCAGCAATGTTGTATGGTTGCGAGGCGTAGGCTATGGATAGAGTTGTACGCAGGAGGGTGGATGTGCTGGATATGAGATGTTTGAGGGCAATGTGTGGTGTGAGGTGGTTTGATCGAGTAAGTAATGTAAGGGTAAGAGAGATGTGTGGAAATAAAAAGAGCGAGGTTGAGAGAGCAGAAGAGTTTGTTTTGAAATGGTTTGGGCACATGGAGAGAATGAGTGAGGAAAGATTGACCAAGAGGATATATGTGTCGGAGGTGGAGGGAACGAGGGGAAGTGGGAGACCAAATTGGAGGTGGAAAGATGGAGTGAAAAAGATTTTGAGTGATCGGGGCCTGAACATGCAGGAGGGTGAAAGGCGGGCAAGGAATAGAGTGAATTGGATCGATGTGGTATACCGGGGTTGACGTGCTGTCAGTGGATTGAATCAGAGCATGTGAAGCGTCTGGGGTAAACCATGGAAAGCTGTGTGGGGCCTGGATGTGGAAAGGGAGCTGTGGTTTCGGGCATTATTGCAGGACAGCTAGACTCAGCACACATGAGGGGGGGAGGGGTATGGTATTCCATGTGTGGCGAGGTGGCGATGGGAATGAATAAAGGCAGAAAGTGTAAATTGTGTGCATGGGTATATATGTATGTGTCTGTGTGCGTATATATATGTGTACATTGAGATGTATAGGTATGTATATTTGCGTGTGTGGACGTGTGTGTCTATACATGTGTATGGGGGTGGGTTTGGCCATTTCTTTCGTCCGTTTCCTTGCGCTACCTCGCAAACGCGGGAGACAGCGACAAAGCGAGGCATGGACTATGGATAGAGTTGTGCGCAGGAGGATGGATGTGCTGGAAATGAGATGTTTGAGGACAATGTGTGGTGTGAGGTGGTTTGATCGAGTAAGTAACGTAAGGGTAAGAGAGATGTGTGGAAATAAAAAGAGCGTGGTTGAGAGAGCAGAAGAGGGTGTTTTGAAATGGTTTGGTCACATGGAGAGAATGAGTGAGGAAAGATTGACCAAGAGGATATACGTGTCGGAGGTGGAGGGAACGAGGAGAAGAGGGAGACCAAATTGGAGGTGGAAAGATGGAGTGAAAAAGATTTTGTGTGATCGGGGCCTGAACATGCAGGAGGGTGTAAGGAGGGCAAGGAATAGAGTGAATTGGAGCGATGTGGTATACCTGGGGTGACGTGCTGTCAGTGGATTGAATCAAGGCATGTGAAGCGTCTGGGGTAAACCATGGAAAGCTGTGTAGGTATGTATATTTGCGTGTGTGGACGTATGTATATACATGTGTATGGGGGTGGGTTGGGCCATTTCTTTCGTCTGTTTCCTTGCGCTACCTCGCAAACGCGGGAGACAGCGAAAAAAAAAAAAAAAAAAAAATATATATATATATATATATATATATATATATATATATATATATATATATATATATATATATATATATATATATATATGTTTCAGAGGTGGTAGAGGATGTGTGGATCAGGTGTTTGCTTTGAAGAATGTATGTGAGAAATACTTAGAAAAGCAAATGGATTTGTATGTAGCATTTATGGATCTGTAGAAGGCATATGATAGAGTTGATAGAGATGCTCTGTGGAAGGTATTAAGAATATATGGTGTGGGAGGCAAGTTGTTAGAAGCAGTGAAAAGTTTTTATCGAGGATGTAAAGCATGTGTACGTGTAGGAAGAGAGGAAAGTGATTAGTTCTCCATGAATGTAGGTTTGCGGCAGGGGTGTGTGATGTCTCCATGGTTGTTTAATTTGTTTATGGATGGGGTTGTTAGGGAGGTGAATGCAAGAGTTTTGGAAAGAGGGGCAAGTATGAAGTCTGTTGTGGATGAGAGAGCTTGGGAAGTGAGTCAGTTGTTGTTCGCTGATGATACAGCGCTGGTGGCTGATTCATGTGAGAAACTGCAGAAGCTGGTGACTGAGTTTGGTAAAGTGTGTGAAAGAAGAAAGTTAAGAGTAAATATGAATAAGAGCAAGGTTATTAGGTACAGTAGGGTTGAGGGTCAAGTCAATTGGGAGGTAAGTTTGAATGGAGGAAGTAAAGTGTTTTAGATATCTGGGAGTGGATCTGGCAGCGGATGGAATCATGGAAGCGGAAGTGAATCATAGGGTGGGGGAGGGGGCGAAAATCCTGGGAGCCTTGAAGAATGTGTGGAAGTCGAGAACATTATCTCGGAAAGCAAAAATGGGTATGTTTGAAGGAATAGTGGTTACAACAATGTTGTATGGTTGCGAGGCGTGGGCTATGGATAGAGTTGTGCGCAGGAGGGTGGATGTGCTGGAAATGTGATGTTTGAGGACAATGTGTGGTGTGAGGTGGTTTGATCGAGTAAGTAATGTAAGGGTAAGAGAGATGTGTGGAAATAAAAAGAGCGTGGTTGAGAGAGCAGAAGAGGGTGTTTTGAAATGGTTTGGGCACATGGAGAGAATAAGTGAGGAAAGATTGACCAAGAGGATATATGTGTCGGAGGTGGAGGGAACGAGGAGAAGTGGGAGACCAAATTGGAGGTGGAAAGATGGAGTGAAAAAGATTTTGTGTGATTGGGGCCTGAACATGCAGGAGGGTGAAAGGAGGGCAAGGAATAGAGTGAATTGGTTCGATGTGGTATACCGGGGTTGACGTGCTGTCAGTGGATTGAATCAGGGCATGTGAAGCGTCTGGGGTAAACCATGGAAAGTTTTGTGGGGCCTGGATGTGGAAAAGGAGCTGTGGTTTCGGGCATTATTGCGTGGCAGCTAGAGACTGAGTGTGAACGAATGGGGCCTTTGTTGTCTTTTCCTAGTACTACCTCGCACACATGAGGGGGGAGGGGGAAGGTATTCCATGTGTGGCGAGGTGGCGATGGGAGTGAATGGGGGCAGACAGTGTGAATTGTGTGCATGGGTATATATGTATGTGTCTGTGTATGTACATATATGTGTACATTGAGATGTATAGGTATGTATATTTGCGTGTGTGGACGTGTGTGTGTATACATTGTGTATGGGGGTGGGTTGGGCCATTTCTTTCGTCTGTTTCCTTGCGCTACCTCACAAACGCGGGAGACAGCGACAAAGCAAAATAATAAAAAATATATATGTTGGAAAGGATCACAGTATTGCGCGTGATCAAGATATTCCTATGAGTCCATGGGGAAAATGAAACACGATAAGTTCCCAAGTGCACTTTCGTGTAATAATCACATCATCAGGGGAGACACAAGAGAGAAATATAACAGTCAGTTGATATACATCGAAGAGACGAAGCTAGGACGCCATTTGGTAAACATGTGATTGTCCAAGACAGACAACAAGAGTTCATAAACTTATCATTTTACAAATTTTATCAACAATAAAGTTATCTAATTTTTATAGACCATCACTAATATTAAGATTATAATTCTTTGTGTAATTAATGATAGAAGATTCAATGATATTTCTCGTGGTAATAGGGTTAGAGTTAATAACCGAGATGGCATTACTCCAATCAATTCAATGATCATAGTTTTTAACGTGATTGAAAAAGGCATTTGATTCTTGTCCCGTTCTTATACTATATTTATGTTGCTTATGTCTAACAGAAAGATCCTTACCAGTCTGCCCAACATGAAATTTATCCCAATTTCTACATGGCACTTCATTTGGCCAACAAATGAAAATTTACAAATATTTCTCCCCTTACTTAACAATTTAGTACCTTCCATCAAATTTACTGTAGAAAATGAAAATAATGGTATGCTACCATTTTTAGATTGCATGATCAACAGGCAAGGAAACATTCGCTCACACTCAGTCTCTATCTGTCATGAGTAATGCACCGAATGCCCAGCTCACTTTCTACATCCAGTCCCAACAAAACTTTCCATGGTTTACCCCAGACTCTTCACATGCCGTGGTTCCATCCATTGATGGCACGCCGATACCAGTATAACACATCCTTCCCATTTACTCTACTCCTTCCACGCCTTTCACCCTCCTGCATGTTTAAGCCCCGATCGCTCAAAATCTTTTTCACTCCATCCCTCCACTTCCAATCTGGTCTCCCACTTCTCGTTCCCTCCAACTCTGACACATATATCCTCTTTGTCAATCTTTCCTCACTCATTCTCTCCACGTGACCAAACCATTTCAATAAACCCTATTCTACTCTCTCAACCACACTCTTTTTATTACCACACATCTCTCTTACCCTTTCATTGCTTACTCGATCAAACCACCTCACACCACATATTGTCCTCAAAAATCTCATTTCCAATATCCACCCTCCTCCGCACAACCCTGTCTATAGCCCATGCATCGCAACAATATAATATTGCTGGAACCACTATTCCTTCATACATACCCATTTTTGCTGCCAGGGATAACGTCCTCGCCTTCCATACATTCTTCAACGCTCCCAAAACCTTCGCTTTCTCCCCCCACCCTGTGACTCACTTCCGCTTCCATGATTCCATCCGCTGCTAAATCCACTCCCAGATATCTAAAACACTTTACTTCCTCCAGTTTTTCTCCATTCAAACTTACCTCGAAATTAACTTGTCCCTGAGCCCTACTGAGCCTAATAACCTTACTTTCATTCACATTTACTCTCAGCTTTCTTCTTTCACACACTCTACCAAACTCAGTCACCAACGTCTGCAGTTTCTCACCCGAATCAGCCACCAGGGTTGTATCATCAGCGAACGACAACTGACTCACTTCCTAAGCCCTCTAATCCAGAACAGACTGCATACTTGCGCCTCTCTCCAAAACTCTTGCATTCACCTCCCCAACAATCCCATCCATAAACAAATCAAACAACCAAGCAGACATTATGTACCCCTGCCGCAAACCAACATTCAATGGGAACCAATCATTTTCCTCTCTTCCTACTCGTGCACATGCCTTACATCCTCGATAAAAACGTTTCACTGCTTCTAGCAACTTACCTCCAACAACATATACTCTTAATACCTTTAATAAAGCATCTCTATCAAACATATCATATGCCATCTCTAGATCCATAAATGCTACATACAAATCCATCTTTTTTCTAAGTATTTCTCACATACATTTTTCAACGCAAACACCTGATCCACACATCCTCTACCACTTCTGATACCACACTGCTCTTCTCCAATCTGATGATCTGTACATACATTTACCCTCTAATTCAATACCCTCCCATAAAATTTCTCAGAAATACTCAACGAACTTATACCTCTGTAATTTGAACACTCACCTTTATCCCCTTTGCCATTGCACAATGGCACTATGCATGTATTCCGCCAATCCTCAGACACTTCACACTGAACCATACATACATTGAATATCCTTACCAACCAATCAACAACCAGTCACCCCCTTTTTTTAATAAATTCCACTGCAATACCATCCAAGCCCGCCGCACTGCCGACTCTCATTTTCCGCAAAGCTTTCACTACCTCTTCTCTGTTTACCAAAACATTCTCCCTAACCCTCTCACTTCGCACACCACCGCGACCAAAACTCCCTATATCTGCTACTCTATCATCAAACACATTCAACAAACCTTCAAAATACTCACTCCATCTCCTTTCTTCTTCATCACTACTTGTTATCACCTCCCCATTAGCCCCCTTCACCGATGACCCCACTTGTTCTCTTGTCTTACGCACATTATTTACCTCCTTCCATGACATCTTTTTATTCTCCGTAAAATTCGATGATAATACCTCACCCCAACTCTCATTTGCCCTCTTTTTCACTTCTTGCACCTTTCTTTTAACCTCCTTCCGCTTTCTTTTACACTTCTCCCAGTCATTCGCACTACTTCCCTGCAAATATCGTCCAAATCCCTCGCTCTTCTCTTTCACTAACAATCTTACTTCTTCATCCCACCACTCACTACTCTTTCTAATCTGCCTATCTCCCACCTTTCTCATGCCACAAGTACTTTTGCGCAAACTATCACTGCTTCCCTAAATACATTCCATTCATCCACCACTCCCCTTACGTCATTTGCTTTCACCTTTTGCCATTCTGCACTCAATCTCTCCTGGTACTTCCTCACACAAGTCTCCCTTCCAAGCTCACTTACTCTCACCACGCACTTCACCCCAACAGTCTCTCTTCTTCTCCGAAAACCCCTACAAATCTTCACAGTCGCCTCCACAAGATGATGATCAGACATCGCTCCGCCTCTATCAGCACACTAACATCCAAAAGTCTCTCTTTCACACACCTATCAATTAACACGTAAACCCATAACACTCTCTGGCCATCTCTCCTACTTACAGACGTATACTTATGTATATATCTATTTTCAAACCAGGTATTCCCAATCATCAGTCCTTTTTCAGCACACAAATCTACAACGCTCTCCACCATTTCCATTCACACCCCATGAACATTCCATGTACAACAATTATACCCTCAACTGCCACATTACTCACCTTTGCATTCAAATCACCCTTCACTAAAACCTGGTATCGTACTTCAAAGCTGCTAACACACTGATTAAGCTGCTCCCAAAACACTTGCCTCTCATGATCTTTCTTCTCATGACTAGGTGCATAAGCATCAATAATCACCCATCTCTCTCCATCCACTTTTAGTTTTACCCATAACAATCAAGAGTTTAATTTTTTACACTCCATTACATACTCCCAGAACTCCTGCTTCAAGAGTAGTGCAACTCCTTCCTTTGCTCTTGTCCTCTCACCAACCCCTGACTTTACTCCCAAGACAATTCACAAGCCATATATATATATATATATATATATATATATATATATATATATATATATATATATATATATATATATATATATATATATATATATATATATATATATATATATATATATATATATATATATATATATATATATATATATATATATATATATATATATAAATATATATATATATGTATATATATATATATATACATATATATATATATATATATATATATATATATATATATATATATATATATATATATATATTATATTTATTTATTTTGATTTGTCGCTGTCTCCCGCGTTTGCGAGGTAGCGCAACAGACGAAAGAAATGGCCCAACCCACCACCATACACATGTATATACATACACGTCCACACACGCAATTATACATACCTATACATCTCAATGTACACATATATATACACACACAGACACATACATATATACCCATGCACACAATTCACACTGTCTGCCTTTATTCATTCCCATCGTCACTTCGCCACACATGGAATACTATCCCCCTCTCCCCTCATGTGTGCGAGGTAGCGCTAGGAAAAGACAACAAAGGCCCCATTCGTTCACACTCAGTCTCTAGCTGTCATGCAATAATGCCAGAAACCACAGCTCCCTTTCCACATCCAGGCCCCACACAACTTTCCATGGTTTACCCCAGACGCTTCACATGCCCTGATTCAATCCACTGACAGCACGTCAACCCCGGTATTGGTACCACATCGATCCAATTCACTCTATTCCTTGCCCGCCTTTCACCCTCCTGCATGTTCAGGCCCCGATCACTCAAAATCTTTTTCACTCCATCTTTCCACCAAAGACCAAATTGGAGGTGGAAAGATGGAGTGAAAAAGATTTTGTGTGATCGGGGCCTGAACATGCAGGAGGGTGAAAGGAGGGCAAGGAATAGAGTGAATTGGATCGATGTGGTATACCGGGGTTGACGTGCTGTCAGTGGATTGAATCAGGGCATGTGAAGCGTCTGGGGTAAACCATGGAAAGCTGTGTAGGTATGCATATTTGCGTGTGTGGACGTATGTATATACATGTGTATGGGGTGGGTTGGGCCATTTATTTCGTCTGTTTCCTTGTGCTACCTCGCAAACGCGGGAGACAGCGACAAAGCAAAAAAAAAAAAATATATATATATATATATATATATATATATATATATATATATATATATATATATATATATATATATGTGTGTGTGTGTGTGTGTGTGTGTGTATATCGACCATCTCCACCTTCCAATTCCTTCCCGATAGCGTCCTACAAGAAACAAACACGAAGTCCTTGTGTGTCCTCATCCTTGCAATATATCCTGTGCTCTGATGGTTGTACATGCTCGAAGGCAGTACGGTGATGACTCTCCCATTAGTGTTGTCAGCTGTTCTCTCGCCTGTATCGCTACAAAAAAAAGAGGAAAAGAAAATTAAACGTCCTTAGAAAAGGACCTTTGCCAACCATGTCACCACCAACCAATAACCAGAACCATAATCTTACGCATCAGCCTTACTTTCAACCTCTAATGTCTAACAAGGCTTTAGCTTCTTCCAGCTTGTCTAATTCACCAAACTTCTCGATGTCTCTCTGGACGACACATTAAGCTGAAGGAACACATTAACACCATCAATAAATCTTTCAGCTTATCGTCTTTACATTTTTTGTCCTATGAAGACATCTGAGCTCCCTCCCCTTGAGCTTAAGAACATTTGCACAACTTATAATCTTCTCAAGTTTGCCAATGCCTTTGCTATCCAGTCTTCCTCATCTACTTCAACAGAGGAGTTACAAGGAAATGCTCAGAAAAATGCAAACATGATCATCTTCAGTGACTGTTACACCGCTTCCCAAGAAGCACTCATGAAACTTGTCCTACTAGCTCTTTCCAGCCTTCACTTAACCTTTGCCGACATTATGGTTGGAAACTATTTTACCATTCCCGCCACCATCATCTTTGGCCACTTGAGATCCCTCGTCCCCAAGTTGGAGTTCACACAACTGCATCGAGTTCATCCGAGCTCTTACAGAACGCTACAGAGGATAGCTCCATCCCAGCCACAACGACCACCATCAGTATGATCACTAGACGTTGCTATAGCTTCGTTTCTCACATGGTAAACTAAACTGAAACCAGTAGTGTTAAGTCTCTTCCACTGTAAGGTGCTACCCTTCGGAAGACCTAATCCAGTCATGAGTAAGATTTGTTCGTCTCAAAAATACACCATCCGCCGTGGTGTTGTCAGTAATATCATACTCCTAGGATGTCAACACTGCTTTGCTGAAGCTAGGGACATCCTCTTCCCCTCACAACACCTGGTTTCTGGACCTCCTGTTCCTAACACTTGGTATTTGTGGCCTACTCTTCCTCTCCCAACACCCGGAGCCTTGGACGTCCTCTTCTTATACCAACATCTGATGTGAGGGACCTCCTCTTCCTATCCCAAAATATGGGTCTAGGGACTTCCTCATCCTATCCCAGCATCTGTTGCTTGGGATCTCCTCTTCCTATCCCAGCACCTGATGCTAGGGACATCCTCTTCCTCTCCCATAGTATGGTGCTTGGAATCTCTTCTTTTTATTCCAACACCTAGTGTTTGGGATGTCCTTTTCCTATCCGAACATTGATGCTAGACTTCCTCTTCTTATCCCAACTCCTGATGCTAAGGAACCCCTCTTCTTATCCCAGTACGTGGTGCTTGGGATCTCCTTTTCCTATCCCGAGACCTATAGCCTGGGACGTCCTCTTCCTACCCTAACTCCTGGGGATTTGGATCTCTTCTTATCCCATCACCTGGTGCCTGAGGACCTCCTCTTCCCATTCCACTGTATCTGTTGTTCCACAATACCACCGCCCCATCCCACATTAACCACGCCACCCTCAATACCACCACCAAGACTCCCATGAATCACACCCCACCCACACCCACAACCACACCACAATCATCCCCTAAGTAACGCACCACACCACACCACACCACACCATCCCCCCAGCCATGCACCACATCACACTAGATTCATCCTCCCTGCCACGCACTACACCACACCACATCCACATCGACCGCCAGGCATCACACCGCATCACAGCTACCCTGCCCATTATGCAATTTACCACACTACAGCTACTCCGTCATTATGCGTCACACCCATTCCACCCCTTACGAACCACGACACAACCATACCAACCGTCATGCGCCACACCACACTCAACCTGCCCCCATGCACTACATCGCACCCACCAAGCCCGTCATGCACCCCATCACTTCTCTTTCAACCTACCCGCCGTGACAACACTGCATCCACCCCGCCCATTATGCACCATACTACACCTGCCTCGCCCATCATGCATCACACCTCTCCAAGCCCGCCCCCTATCATGCATCACACCACATGACATCACATGACCGTCATACACTAAACCACAGCACGCCCATCACGCTGGTCTTGCATCACACCACAGCCACACCGCCCATTATTTACTACACCCACCACGCCCACTCATGCCGTCAGGCACTACACCCACCCCGCTTACTCTGCCCGTCATACATTACCGCATCCAGCCCACTCTGCCCGTCATACACCACACCACACCCAGCCCGCTCTGCCCGTAATACATCACACCCTGCCCACTCTGCCCGTCATACATTACCACATCCAGCCCGCTCTGGCCATCACACACCACACCACATCCAGCTCACTCTGCCCGTCATACTCCACACCACACCCTGCTCGTCGTGCACCACACGACATCCATCTCATTTCAGCATTACTCCACCACATTATCATGTTACCCTCCACTACAGCCTCAGCCGTCACCTTCCTACCTCACTGTTCTCTCTCTCCCCCTCACCCATCACCCTCTTCCCCTCGTCCATCGCTACCCTTCCAACTCCCCTCATCCATCACTACCCCTTCGACTTCCCTCATCCATGACTACCCTTCCGACTCCACTCATCCATTACTACCCTTCCGACTTCCCTCATCCATCACTACCCCTTCGACTTCCCTCATCCATGACTACCCTTCCGACTCCCCTCATCCATCACTACCCTTCCGACTTCCCTCATTCATAACTAGTCCTTCGACTCCCCTCATTCATAACTACCCTTCCGACTTTCCTCATCCACCACTATCCTTTCAACTCACCTCATCCATCAATACCCCCTTCGACTCCCCTCATCCATAACTACCCTTCCGACATCCCTGACTCGACTCCCTCTTCCCTCAACCGTCATCCGCCTCCCTTTCTCCTCTCACTCGTCATCCTCCACCCATACTTCGTCAACAATGTCCCCTCAATCGTCATCCTCTTCCCTTTCTCCTCTCACTCGTCATCCTCCACCCATACTTCGTCAACAATGTCCCCTCACCCGTCATTGCCTTTCTTCGCCTTGCCAGTCACCACAACTCAGCCTCTCCTCATCCGGCATCACCCCTCTTCTCCACACCGGTCACCACCCCTCCTCCCTCAGCACCATTCCGTCTCTCCTTACCCGTCACCATCCTTCCTCACTCATCCGGCATCATTCCTCTCCTTACTTGTAACTCTCCTCCCCTCACTCACCACAGCCTCACCTTCCCTGACCTATCAGAGCCCCTCCTCCTCCCCTCACCAAACACCGACCTCACCCCGTCACCTCTCCTTTACCCTCACCTGATAATATTCCTCCACCGTCACCACTCCTCTCCTTCCTGCATCCATCACCCATCACCCTCCTTCACTCAACCGTCACTGCTTCTGTTCCCCCCTCACCCTTCACCCTCCTCCCCTTCCTCGTCACCAGTCATCAACCCTCCTCCACCACAACTCCTCAATAACCCATCAACTGCCCTCTATCTTCCCTTCATCCATTTCTGTCCCTCTTCTTCCCCTAACCCATCACCCCCTCCTCCTCCCTCACTCGTCACCCTCCTCCTTTACTGCTCACCGTTGCTCATCATCCTCTCCTCATCCGTAACCGCTGCTCTTCTTCCTCCTCCTCCCCTCAGCTCTCACTGCCCTCCTTCCTCCCTCCGTCACTCTCATCCCCTCACCCATCGCTGTTGTAGCTCCTCCTCCCCTTATCCTTACCCACACCTATTCCTCCTCTCACCCGCCACCGCCCCTCATCCTTCCTCACCAGTCACCAAACTCTCCTCCTCTCACCCGTAACCGTCCCTCCTCCCCTAACCGTTCCTCCTCCTCCCTTCATTCGTCACCGCTCCTCCTCCCTCACCCGTCATCGCTCCTCCTCCTCCCTCAACCGTCACCGCTCCACCTCCTCCCCCTCACCCGTCGCCGTCCCTCCTCCCGCGTCGCCTCACCGCCCGGCCAGCCAAGACGCTGGCGGCCTTAATTAAAACCCTGGGGAAGAAACAAACAGCAGCGTGGAGATGATAATCTGGGCAGGAGTTAATCTCATGTGATAACCTCACACGCTCCACCAGCCGCACTTCACCCGCCCTCCGCCACCTCACTCTTGGTTAATGAGCTCCTCTCCCCTCCCGCCTCGCGCTGTGGTTACCCAGGCCCAAACAAAGTGCTTCAAAGTGGGTAAAGTGAGTAAAGTTTAGACTGGTGTCCGCGGGGGCCGTAATGTAAGTCAGGGGTTGAATTCAAGTTTAGGCGGGAAAATTATGTTTGCTTGGGGCCCGAGTGGCGTTTCCCGCCGACATGTCGAGAAGCTCAGGGGTAACGTAGGTGTGAAATGGAATTCTTGACGAGGTAATCGTATTTTCGCATCATCATTAACCGGGTGATGATTCTTTTACCATCCCTCCTCCTCTGCAGTCACCTTCAGCCAATCACGAGCCGCATCACAATCACCCTCTGTAAACAATCCTTCTCGGCCACTCACGAGCCGCGTCCCATCCCCCCTAGCGCTCCGAGAGCCAATCAGCGGTGGGTGTGTATCACGGATCAATCTCTCTGGACCAATGGCAAGTGTGTTTAGATAAGTAGGGATTTCAGTAGCCAATTACTGTCGTCATTAAGTTGGGTGAAGCCTCATTTGGTAAACTCGCCCCATGGCTCGGGAGTTGTTTAGCAACATCAAATATATCATCTGACAGAGGAGAGGAGAGCTTAGTTGCTCGCTGGGAGCCGAGACGGACAGACGTGAGGAGTGAGACGATCTTTGTAACAGACGCTGGCGACATAACACACTGTGAGAGAACTTGTGCGTGGGCCGACCACGATGAAGTGCTGAGTTAAAAAGTGTTCAGAACAAGTTTATGGACATGGATTCAAGGCCTATTTCGCCCGACTCTGTCTTGCCCAGAGGAAAGGCCCACCAGGCAGCGGCACCGCTACTGCCCACCAACACCACCACCTCGCCTATGGACCTCAGCTACTCCGTCGTCAGCAAGCTCAACACAGACGCCCAAAGACTGGCCACCACCACTGCCAACTGTAGCAGTCCCTCCGTCAGATCGTCGCATGTCGACGACACCGCCGCCGCCGCTACCACCACAACCACCACCACAACCTCAGTCAGTAGTAGCCCTCGTGACTCCAGCAGGTCGCCGGAGGCGCAACAGCAGCAGAACACGCAAGCAGAGAATCAAGGGTTAGCGGGTAGCCCCTCGCCCTACTCGCGGGAAGCCAAGCCACAACACACAGAAACGCCGGGCGCCCGACACACCTCCTTCTCCGTGGTGGACATCTTAGACCCGAACAAGTTCGTGGGTCGAGTCCAGGTCACCTCATCCATTGATGACGCCCACCTCCACCCCGACACCTCCGCAGTCTGCGGTAAGCTCCTCTGCTGTGGAGATACTTGTCTGATATTCGTTTGGTATGAAACTTTGCGTTAGTGTGTCAAGTAAATGTTTGAAATTCATTAACGTGTACCAATATATATATATATATATATATATATATATATATATATATATATATATAATGCTTGAGAGAAAGAGAGAAATATTTAAAATGTTTGAAATCCACTGAGAGTAATAGGATATGGAATTTTGCTAAGCCTTGGCGAACAATTTTATTAGTGAAAAAGATTTATTCAAACATGTTTTTACATTTTTCAAATGTATTTAAAATATCTATTATACGCACCAATATATATATATATATATATATATATATATATATATATATATATATATACTAAAGGTTTGTTCTTCATATTTGAGGATGACAGCAGAAGACAGGATGTGTGACGTCATCCTACTCTATGGTCGGTTGAGCTAATGTTTAATGTTTGTATTAGATTCAGACTCTGAGGTAAGCGTCGGAGGCGGCGGTGGCAGCGACGACGGCGGGGACGACGCTTGCGACGACGCGTCGGCTGAGGGTTTGGAGGCGGGCGGCGGCGCCCCTAAGAAGCGGCGATGTGAGGCCGGGAGCGGCAAGCCTCGCCGGGCGCGCACAGCCTTCACCTACGAGCAGCTGGTGGCTCTCGAGAACAAGTTCAAACACACACGGTACCTGAGTGTGTGCGAGAGACTCAACCTGGCGCTGGCGCTCAACCTGACGGAGACGCAGGTCAAGATCTGGTTCCAGAACCGCCGCACCAAGTGGAAGAAACAGAACCCTGGCTGCGACGTTAACACGCCCACCCAGCCACCCAGCCCGCCCGGTATGTTGTCTTACGCTGGGGGTTTCATGCCTCAGCCAGGACCCCCGCTCCTGTGCCCGGCGCCCTTGGCCTACCTGGGCGGCCATGGTGGACCCACTGGCACCTCCTTCCCTGCCCAGGGCGCCCTCACTGCCCTATACCTTCAGCACCTGAAGAACTGACACGCCGCCCACGACTAGTCCCGCCCACCGCCCCGACGCCACCGCCGCCCTCGCCGATGACACATCAAAATCACGGCTGAAGGGCAATCCCATGGCCCCTCTGCAGCAGGCGTTGGGACGTCGTCGACGCCAGCAGGAGCGGCCACACACAGCCTCGTAACATACCAAAGTGCATGTCTGTATATTCCAGTGTGTAAGTTGTGTTGATGTATCAAGCGGACGCCTCAGCCACACGCAGGCGTCCTTATTGTTATATATTTAAATAAATTTTATTTAACATATTCCAAAATTTGTTTTCATACCCGAGAGAGGAGCCTTTGCTTGATCCTAGAATCAGCACAATTTAACACACAAAAATATGTATATTTTTTGTACAAACATTCACATGAACATTTGCATACCATTTGCACACTCGGGGTCACGTGTAATGCTTCTGGTAATACGGTGCTTGATGTGTCAGTGATCTGGATCAACTCAGGAAGTAGCTCGACCCACAGGAACGTACCCTATACACGCACACACCACCCCTACCAACCCACACCCCTTGCCTTTAGGCAGACGGTTGACCAGAATACACTCGCTACCGGAATTAACCAACAACCCTTGCCCCGAGATTGGCGACCGACCAGAACACGCCTCACCCTCACTCCTTGCCATGAGGAAAGCAGCTGAGCAGTCAGTCCACACCCTCCCCATGCCCTTGGATGAGTGGCTGACCAACACCCCTGAGGTGTGAGCTTGGGATCGTCAACCAACCCTGTTTTAGTGCCAGGCGCGTTCGTGGCACGGGTTGTGGCGTGGTCTTCCTTATACACTCAGTATTGCGGTCATTAAGTCAGACAAATAATGATAAAGAAATGATACGATGTAAGAAATCTGATAAGATCACCCAGGACAACAATGTTATTTTTCAAAAGTGAAAGTTGCTTCACTTACAACAGTAATTATCAAATCGTTACAACTTTACTAAATGTTTTCACGCACACACACAAGAATGATATACTTTTGTTCTCTCTATCTATCTATCTATCTATCTATCTATCTATCTATATCTAAATCTTTACTCGAATCCAAGTTCGCGATGATAAGGGTGAATTGTACTCTTTACGGCCTCCGCAGCATCATTGACATACGTCTCCACTCCAAACCCAGCCTGTTTGAGTGAAACATAAACTTCTACGCTCATAGAAAGGGTTTTTGATTTCTCACTTTACACTGAAAGTAGATTCGTCTGAGACCAAGGTCTCCATTCATACCAAGTCCAGATACAAAACACAAACGAATGTAAACACCAACAAGCCACTGAGTCTTTTCGAAACTGTCTGTAGTAGTACGAGAGATCAGAAGCAGAGAAAAAAAATATTTAGAAAATTTGAAACTCAGAAGTAACTAAACGCAAATAAAGACAGTTGCGGACTCAAAGCCATTTGTCCAAACGTATCTACTGTGATACTCTCAACCGCTCTTATTGGAGAAGTTCTTTGCCTCACTCGATGTGAAACATTTGCCAAGAGTTTGTATCCATTGGTACAAGTGAATACAGACTAATCTTAGGTAGCTGCTTAGAACAAGACTGTAAAAGCTTTTGATATTTTTGAACACCTGTATCAAATGATCTTTTAACTTTTTATTCTTATCCTATTCTAGATGAATCTAAATGTTCTGAGCCGTTCTCATAGGATATATCTCTCATTCAGGCAATTATCGTGGTAGCTCGCCGCTGTAACTCTCGATTCGATCCGTCCTTTCCCACAGAGGGTGACCAAAGTTGAGACTATTATTCAAAGTGGGGTCATACCCATGAGCTGTAAGGAGTGAGGTTGAGATTTATAATATGAAATTACGTGACGACCAATGAAACAATTCATTTTCCGCCCTTTTCACATCCGCCCGGCTTACTTAGCCTTCGGTCAGTGGAGATCATTATATCTAAGCTTTTCACATCATTTACGTTTTAAGTTCCACAGAATTTAAACTGTTGCTTTCTTATTTTTCATGCCGATTTGTTAAACGTTGCCTACGAAGCCCAATCCACCAGTTGGTTTGTTTCAGGTTACAAAGTGTGATGTTTCAGAGCATAACCCATTACCAGTACCAATGATAGACATCAGTGGCATATTTTGTCTAAAACTGATCCCTGTGACACATCACTTGTTGCGTCTAACCATTCTGAGGTTATTACGTTACTAGAAAGTCTTAGTTTCCGTCCGGCCAACCCATTTTCTTATCACTGAAGTATAACACCATTCTAACAACTTTTATTAGCAAGCTTTGACGCGGGAATCATATTTCATTGATGCTTTTTGAAAATCGAAATACATAAAATTAGCTGCCTTATTTTCATCCTAACTGTTGATTGTATCATAAGAGACATGAAACATCTTTTACATATGAACTATATTGTCAGGAACCATGTTACGGGTCATCAAGAGTAGCGATCATCTAGCTTTACAGTTTTGTCTGGAATCATGGATTCCATAAGTTTATCAGTTACCGACTTCAAGCTAATTCAATAATCATTATCGAGCAGGGACGTATAACCAGTTTCAAAAAGCTGGTAAAATTCCAATCTTGTGGAACCTTTCCTATTGCAAGTAACGAACTGGCAGGAGCAGTCACAGGCTGAACTATTTCATTTTTCATTTCTTTCATCGTTCATGGCTAAAACTTATCAGGACCCACCATTTTTATTTACTCACATTCCATTCAGTACCGACATTGTATCTTATTTCTATGTCAACTTATTGCAAAATGTTCTTATCTACTATTATTTGAAGTGGATCTGGAACACGAGATGTGTCTTCAGTGGTAAATACGGACGGAAAAGACATTTTTACTCGTCATGCCTTCATTACCTTGAACTAAGTCCCCGTTTTCTGAGAGCAATGGACCAACAGACTTGCTTATAACATATTTGTAAGATTATTTGGGATTCTTTTGTTATTTTTGACAATGTATTTTTCATAAGTCGTTTGCTAGCCCTCTTATAATAGGAAACTCACGAAGCGATTACTAGTAATCGATTACCTTTCATCTCACGTCCATGAGAAATGGGATGTAAAACGGTCAAGTCCCGTCAGGCTCACATGACCCAGCAGTTAAGATTTTCATCGAACTCACTATCACGGTGCGGAGAAGAGTGTAACTACAAACATGAGGCTTATAACCGGACATTTCCATAAAACGTTTAGACATTTTCGTTTCTTCATCTTGAGTAACAGTATTGATCACTACCTCAAAAGTATCTCTTCTTTGATCACTTGTGCCAAGTTTTCCTCCACTTACAATATTATCAAAAATACCTTCATTTCTTGCAAAAACTGAATATAATACGTGTTTAAATCGCAAGAAGTTGTCTCAAGAAATTGCATTACGGTGCTAGCAAACACGCTCTCCCTACTTTGATGCAGTGTCTTAAAGTCTCCCATCATCATTATATCATGTACATATTTTCTTTTTGATGATTGGCCATAGAGTAATGCTTGTGTTTGTGCCTCCAGCGTATTGCAGCTGTTCCCCAGTCATTCTCCGAGCTGCATATCGTCTTCGTTATCCTTATCCCGAGTCAATTCTTCCATTACATCCATTCATCTATGACGTGGTCTGCCACTCCTCCATGTACCGTCTACTGTGCTGCTATGCACGTCATCTTGACCAACCTATCGTCTGCCAAACGTTCTACATGACCAAATCCTTTATTTCATCTGTGAACATTTCTATTGACTACTTCACAACCACATAACTTCTCACCTCTTTTTTCTGTCTATCCTCCTAATATGAAGTATATCATTCAAATGATCCATCTCCACTGATTCCCCTTTAGTTCTGTCCTGGCCTTACACACACATGGGAGACACCTGAAATATATCAGTGTAGAGACGAATACCCCTCTATGAAAGCCTCTTGTACATTTTACACTTAACCTTTTCACATTCACCAGAATTTTCAGTACACCCGAAGGTTCTCCTTCCCCTTGCATGAATTTTCACACTACTATCCTCACATAACTGTATTCCTAAATATCTAGTATCATCCACAACTTCCAGTTCTTCACCGTACACACTGGTCCTAGCAAAATTATCACCTAATCCTTTCAAAACGTTAGCATTTAACTTTTATTCGCCTTCGCGTTCAGCATCCTCCTCAGGCTCACCACTCTGTCCTGTCCATCCTTTGACCCAGCTAATAATAGAGCATTATATGCGTACAAAAACATGCGGCAATTTCTATTTTGCTTCTCCATGGTTCAGTGTCACGCCAGAGCGCACCCGCCTCGTCTTCATCTCAGGGCGTGCCAGATGCGTATGAAAACATTACTGAACCACCACGGGCATATCACACACACAGCCTTGACGTACTCCCACATTTATTTCAGACTACTCACTCACGCCGGCCCGTACTCTCGTAAATGCTCTGATTCGTAAATACGTTCTAAACAGACACTCAAAGGTCTTTCATGCACATCATACATAGGCGTAACTTCCCCAAGTGCTCATCTGCTAACTTGAATCTTGCAATCAACTTTTTTCTTTAATTTTGTTTCCTTCTACTTATCTAAGTATATAGAAAAAATCTCATCTACACTCCCCTTGCCTTCATATACCTACCTTGTTCCTCATCAACAAGGTCTGCGCTAACCATACTAACGTGATCCATCACTGGTCTTACTTTCTTCCCCGTAAAGTCTTCCTCTCCCATATTACTACTTCTGTCATTCCTTTTCCTCTGTTCCTATTTCACCAATCGACATATGTCTTCAACATCATCCCCCCGCCCCGCCGTCAGTTCTTATTTTCATAACACAACCAAAAGTTTATGGTGTAAGGATATTCCATGGACGTAAACTTTTGAACTTTCTCGTCTTTGCGTAGAAAATTTCCTTCTGTGATACGCCATCTTTAGAGTTCAGAGTGCCACCACAGATGAAACCTTACCAATTCGTTCGGCAACGAAGACGTTCGTATAAAATCATGGACAAAATATAAACGACTTCCAACACCCAGCTGGGTTTTTCCCTCCTCCCCCTCCTCCCCCTCCTCCTCCTCCTCCTCCTCCTCTTTCTCCAGGCCTCGCTCGTGAGTGAGGGAGGGGTGTAGGGGAATTAAAAAAAAATCTATCGATTATAATACGTGGCTGATCCTCCCCTCTATCAGTCACTCATATAAAACTGTGACAGTGGAAAACAGCTGTGTGTGTGTGTGTGTGTGTGTGTGTGTGTGTGTGTGTGTGTGTGTTGTGCTAGGGCAGCTTGTAACACATTTGGCACTCTGTAATACAAGGAGCAGCATGTAACACATGTGGCACTCTGTAATACAAAGAGCAGCATGTAACACACAGGACAGGTTGTAATACCCGGAGAGGCTTGTAACACATGGACTAGCTTGTACCACTTGTGGTAGTCTGTAACACAAGGAGTATATTGTGATACACAGGACAGCCTAATATACCCGGGGCAGCTTATAACACTTGGGGCAATTTGCATCTCATGGGGCAATCTGTAACGTACAGAGAAGCTTGTAACATATGGAACAGCCTGTAACACATACAACACTCTACAGTTTATGGAGCAGCTTGTACTTTATGATTTAAGCTGTAATACACGTGGCATTTTGTAACACATTGGATAACTTGTAACTCTACGACATCTTATAACCCTTGTAACAGCGTATAGAACATGTAACACATGAGACAGACGGAGTAACATGTGTTATAGGAGGGAGCCTCTGACACATAGGGCAGCTGCTAATACAGGAGGAAACATGTAACACGTGGGACAGCCTGTGACACATAGGACAGCCTGTAACACATGGATCACTTTGTAACACATGGGGTGGCTTGTAATACATGAGACGGCCTCTAACACTTAAGGAACCGGTGTCTTAGATATTGGTATCACACGCCACAACGACGTTTGAAATACTAAATGATTATTTCTATGATAACATTTATTATCCGAGACTGTATCAACAAGCAGGAAATAGCCACACACACACACACACAAACACATGCATATGAATAAATGCCAAGACATATCATATCATTATCACTGCACCATACACAACATAGACGAGATCAGAAGTGAAAACTGAAAATCTTCCCTCATGGAACGTTTGAGATCCTCTCTCTCTCTCTCTCTCTCTCTCATATATATATATATATATATATATATATATATATATATATATATATATATATATATATATATATATGTATATATATATATATATCTTGCAGTGGAATTTATTAAAAAAGGGGGTGACTGTATTGTTGACTGGTTGGTAAGGTTATTTAATGTATGTATGACTCATGGTGAGGTGCCTGAGGATTGGCGGAATGCGTGCATAGTGCCATTGTATAAAGGCAAAGGGGATAAGAGTGAGTGCTCAAATTACAGAGGTATAAGTTTGTTGAGTATTCCTGGTAAATTATATGGGAGGGTATTGATTGAGAGGGTGAAAGCATGTACAGAGCATCAGATTGGGGAAGAGCAGTGTGGTTTCAGAAGTGGTAGAGGATGTGTGGATGAGGTGTTTGCTTTGAAGAATGTATGTGAGAAATACTTAGAAAAGCAAATGGATTTGTATGTAGCATTTATGGATCTGGAGAAGGCATATGATAGAGTTGATAGAGATGCTCTGTGGAAGGTATTAAGAATATATGGTGTGGGAAGCAAGTTGTTAGAAGCAGTGAAAAGTTTTTATCGAGGATGTAAGGCATGTGTACGTGTAGGAAGAGAGGAAAGTGATTGGTTCTCAGTGAATGTAGGTTTGCGGCAGGGGTGTGTGATATCTCCATGGTTGTTTAATTTGTTTATGGATGGGGTTGTTAGGGAGGTGAATGCAAGAGTTTTGGAAAGAGGGGCAAGTATGAAGTCTGTTGGGGATGAGAGAGCTTGGGAAGTGAGTCATTTGTTGTTCGCTGATGATACAGCGCTGGTGGCTGATTCATGTGAGAAACTGCAGAAGCTGGTGACTGAGTTTGGTAAAGTGTGTGAAAGAAGAAAGTTAAGAGTAAATGTGAATAAGAGCAAGGTTGCTAGGTACTGTAGGGTTGAGGGTCAATTCAATTGGGAGGTGAGTTTGAATGGAGAAAAACTGGAGGAAGTGAAGTGTTTTAGATATCTGGGAGTGGATCTGGCAGCGGATGGAACCATGGAAGCGGAAGTGGATCATAGGGTGGGGGAGGGGGCGAAAATTCTGGGAGCCTTGAAGAATGTGTGGAAGTCGAGAACATTATCTCGGAAAGCAAAAATGGGTATGTTTGAAGGAATAGTGGTTCCAACAATGTTGTATGGTTGCGAGGCGTGGACTATGGATAGAGTTGTGCGCAGGAGGATGGATGTGCTGGAAATGAGATGTTTGAGGACAATGTGTGGTGTGAGGTGGTTTGATCGAGTAAGTAACGTAAGGGTAAGAGAGATGTGTGGAAATAAAAAGAGCGTGGTTGAGAGAGCAGAAGAGGGTGTTTTGAAATGGCTTGGTCACATGGAGAGAATGAGTGAGGAAAGATTGACCAAGAGGATATATGTGTCGGAGGTGGAGGGAACGAGGAGAAGAGGGAGACCAAATTGGAGGTGGAAAGATGGAGTGAAAAAGATTTTGTGTGATCGGGGCCTGAACATGCAGGAGTGTGAAAGGAGGGCAAAGAATAGAGTGAATTGGATCGATGTGGTATACCGGGGTTGACGTGCTGTCAGTGGATTGAATCAAGGCATGTGTATGGGGGTGGGTTGGGCCATTTCTTTCGTCTGTTTCCTTGCGCTACCTCGCAAACGCGGGAGACAGCGACAAAGCAAAAAAAAAAAAAAAAAAAAAAAAAAAATATATATATATATATATATATATATATATATATATATATATATATATATATATATATATATATATACACACACACAAAGAAGATATATCACTGTACAGTAGAGTCATCTTAGCCTTTCAGTCTGTTGTTTTCATGACCCACAGACATCACCAGGTTAAATAAGTGGTCCCGGCGGTGGGACCGGTCACCAGCTTTCAGCTGTGACTGTGAACATATTGAGCCAAGATAGATTATATGGAAACTCACAATTCATAGGTCTCATGCCAAGGCTCTGAAAGACGGTGAACTTGACAAAATTTGAAGATTTCTGGAATCTTATCATTTCATGTTTACTGAAGCAAAACTGCGGTTTTCTAAACAATATCAAATCTGCTTTCCAGCGGAATTTTATTATTTCAGACTTTGTATAGAAATCATTTGATAAAATCTTCAGGTTAAGAAACATGTTCAGAATGAATATAAAAAACTGAGATTCTCACGCTAAGATGGCATAGGTAATGAAGCTATTGACTTCACATCCAAGGGGCGAGCGTGGGCGGCAGATGGAAGGGATGTGGGCGTGGCCAACAGTCGGGTGGGACGTGGGCGTGGGTGGTAGATGGGAGGGATATGGATGTGGCCAGCAGACAGGCGGAACGTGAGTGTGGGTAGCAGTCGGGCTGGACGAAGATGTTCGTAAGGCGGGACGTGGGTGTGGGCGGAAGACGACCAGGGCGTGGGCGTGGGTGGCAGATGGGAGGGATATGGATGTGGCCAGCAGACAGGCGGAACGTGAGTGTGGGTAGCAGTCGGGCTGGACGAAGATGTTCGTAAGGCGGGACGTGGGTGTGGGCGGAAGACGATCAGGGTGTGGGCGTGGGTGGCAGACGAGCTAGAAGTTGACGTAAGAGATACGGATGGACGGAGGTCATTTGCTCCACATCATTTCCCATCAGGTCCTTCTCTTACGGACACGCTCACAGCGTGTGAGCCGACCCCTGGGGCCAGAGAAACTACCCAAACATTAAAAAGAATCCTGCAGGTCTACCTTGACCCAGAAGGCTGGGGTCAGGACTGGTCAGTGTTGCCTGAACCGTAGCTCAACCTGAGTATTACTCAAGTGGCCGCCCGAGCTATACTCCCTCAGGATCTTGGGCCAATTATTTTAAGTTGTTAGCTTCTGACACAGATTCTGGTCTGCATAAGAAAAACATCGCATATATATATGTATATATATATATATATATATATATATATATATATATATATATATATATATATATATATATATATATATATATATATTCTCAGTGAATGTAGGTTTGCGGCAGGGGTGTGTGATGTCTCCATGGTTCATTAATCTGTTTATGGAAGGGGTTGTTAGGGAGGTGAATGCAAGAGTTTTGGAAAGAGGGGCAAGTATGCAGTCTGCTGTGGATGAAAGAACTTGGGAAGTGAGTCAATTGTTGTTCGCTGATGATACAGCGCTGGTGGCTGACTCATGAGCGAAACTGCAGAAGCTGGTGACTGAATTTGGTAAAGTGTGCGAAAGAAGAAAGCTGAGAGTAAACGTGAATAAGAGCAAGGTTATTAGGTACAGTAGGGTTGAGGGACAAGTCAACTGGGAGGTAAGTTTGAATGGAAAATAATTGGAGGAAGTAAAGTGTTTTAGATATCTGGGAGTAGATTTGGTAGCGGATGGAACCATGGAAGCGGAAGTGAATCATAGGGTGGGGAGGGGGCGAAAATTCTGGGAAGCCTTGAAGAATGTGTGGTAGTCGAGAACATTATCTCGGAAAGCAAAAATGGGTATGTTTGAAGGAATAGTGGTTTCAACAATGTTATATGGTTGCGAGGCGTGGGCTATGGATAGAGTTGTGCGGATGAGGGTGGATGTGCTGGAAATGAGATGTTTGAGGACAATATGTGGTGTGAGGTGGTTTGATCGAGTAAGTAATGTAAGGGTACGAGAGATGTGTGGTAATGAAAGAGTGTGATTGAGAGAGCAGAAGAGGGTGTTTTGAAATTGCTTGGTCACATGGAGAGAATGAGTGAGGAAAGATTGACCAAGAGGATATACGTGTCAGAGGTGGAGGGAACGAGGAGAAGTGGGAGACCAAATTGGAGGTGGAAAGATGGAGTGAAAAAGATTATGAGTGATCGGGGCCTGAACATGCAGGAGGGTGAAAGGCATGCAAGGGATAGAGTGAATTGGAACGATGTGGTATACCAGGATGGACTTGCTGTCAATGGATTGAACCAGGGCATGTGAAGCGTCTGGGATAAACCATGGAAAGTTCTGTGGGGCCTGGATGTGTAAAGGAAACTGTGGTTTCTGTGCATTTTACATGACAGCTAGAGACTGAGTGTGAACGAATGCGGCCTTTGTTGTCTTTTCCCAGCGCTACCTCGCTAGGGCGGGAGACAGTGAAAAAGCATGATAAGTAAATATATATATATATATATATATATATATATATATATATATATATATATATATATATATATATGTATATATGTGTGTGTGTGTGTGTGTGTAAAAGGTGATTAAAAGGGGCTGGAGCGGGCGGGGGGGGTCTAGATTCCCACTTGTCTTTCAATTTCTAAAAGACGAAACAGAAAAAGGAGCAAAGCGATGAGTTCAATTTCTCCTGGAAGTCTCAAGCTGGAGTATCTAAATGTGTGTTTGGATGTAACCAAGATGAGATGAAAGGATAGCGAGGTAGTATGTTTGAGGAAAAATCCTGGATGTTTTGTCTATTAAGTGAAACAACGTCTCAGTAGTAAAGCTGGAGTTTGGTGACAGGGCAAGAGCCAAGGAAAGTGTAGCATAACTGCTGGAGTTGTGGGAGTGTGTGACAAAGGTAGGGATCAGGGCATTAGAGTATGTGAGTTAAAATGAAAATGGATTGCGAGAAATAGGTGATTAATGGTGCTTATTCACTTGGCCATGGAAAGGAAGATCGTGCGAGGCAAGTGCTTTGGGAACAGCTGAGTGAGTATGCCAGTAGTTTGATGCAAGAAACCGGGTATTAACGATGGGTGATTAAATGCAAAGATGAGAAATGTGGCAGTTGAGGGTATAACTGGGGTTTGGGACAGTTAGTGTTATGAATGGAAACAGCTTGTGGAGTTGTGTGCAAAAAACCCACTGCTGATTGGGAATACTCGGATTAAAAAGAAGGACATACACAAGCATACGTATGTAAGTAGTAGAGATGGTCTGTAGGCATTATTGGATTGCATACTAACTGATAAGCATACAAGAGAGAGACTGAACTGGGAGCGATTGAACTGGGAGAGGCAGCTGGTGGGATGTTTAATCATTACCATGTGGAAGCTAAGGTGAAGATTTGTAAACGTTTTCGGAAAAGAGGAAACATTAAGGGTAAGAAGAAAGTAGCGAGAGTGAGAGAGTTTGGAAAAGAAACCGAAAATATATAGGAGATTTAGTGCGGAATAGAAAAAGGTGAAAATGAATGAAGCTGGAGCAGCAGGTGAGGAATGTAAGGCATTTCACGAAGTAGTGATATTGTGCGCAAGAGATGTGTGAGATAAGCATAAGGTGGGTAGATTAGAAAGGGAAGTAAGTGGTGAGGTGACGAAGTTATTCGTGAAAGAGAGAAAAAAGAAAAAGATGTATGAAGTTACTTTCAGGGAAGGAGTGCAAGTGACTGGGAGAGATACGAGAGAAAGGACCAGAAGTCAAGAGCAAGTTGCAGGCGTTGCAAAAGAGAGCGAGTGAGCTGGGATGAGCGAGTATCGGTAAAGTTTAGGAAAAATGATAAGTTTTGGATTGAGATTAATCATGTGCGAAAAGCAAGAGAACATATGGCAATATTGGTGAAAGGGGCAAATGGGAAGGTGATAACAGGTGGTGATGAAGTGAGGAGATGGAGTATTTTCAAAGACTGTTGAATGTATTTGATGGCAGGGTGGCAGATGTATGGTGTTAGGGTCGGGATGGCATGCGAGGTAAGAGAGACAAGGAGAGTGATTTGGTGAAGAAGAAAGATGTGGTGAAAGCCTTACGTAAGATGAAATGTGGAAAGCCGGGTGAAGTAAATGGTATTGTAGTTGAATTTATGATGAAAGAGGGTCACTGTGTTGTTGATTGGGTAGCTAGGATTTTCGGTGTATGTATGGATCATGGTGAGGTACCTGAGGAAAGGTGTAATGCATGTATAGTGCCACTGTATAAAAGCAAGGGTGATAAATGTGTGTGTTAAGGTTACAGAGGTATAAGTTTGTTCAGTGTACCTGATAAGTTGTATGGGAGAGTCGTGACAGGGAGGTTGAAGGCATGTACAGAGCATCAGATGGGGGAGTAGCAGTGTGGTTTCAGGAGTACGAAAGGATGTCTGAGTCTGGTGTTTTCTTTAGATGTTTCTTTTTTGGTGGACATCTGGAGACGCCTTGTAGGAGGTTTCAATAATATATGATGTAAGGTGAAAGTTGCTATAGGCAGTGAGAAGCTTTATCAAGGGTGTCAGGCGTTTGTACAGAGTTAGGAAGAGAGGAGAGTGAATGACTCCATGTAAAGGTTGGTCTACGGTAGGGGTGTGTGATGTCACCATGGCTGTTCAAATTGTTTATGGATGGGGTGGTGAGGGAGGTTAATGCAAGAGTCTTGGAGAAAGGAGCGAGTATGCAGTCTAATGGGGATGAAAAGGTTTGGAAAGTGAGTTAGTTGCACTTGTGGCAGATTCAATTGAGAAATTCAAGTTGGTGAATAAGATTGGAGTAGTGTATGAAAGGAGGAAGTTGAGAGGAAATGCGAATCAAATCATGTCTGTTCAGTTTACCGAGGTTGAGGAACAGGTTAGATGGGATGTGAGTTTAAATGGAGAGATATTGGAGGAAGTGAAGTGTTTTAGATATCTGGAAGCGCACTTGGCGGCAAGTGGAACAATGGAAGCGGAAGTGAGTCATAGGATGGGTAAAGGGGTGAAGGTTCTTGGATCATTAAAGAGGACGAAAATTGGTATGTTTGAAGGCACAGTGGTCCAAGAATGGATGCAGGGAATGAGGATGTATGGAGGAGGGTGGATGTGTTGGAAATGAAATGTTTAAAAACAATCGATGGTGTGAGGTGGTTTGATCGGGTAAGTACTAATATGTTAAGAGAGAGATGTGATAATAAAAAGAGTATGGTTTAGAAAGCTGAGAAGGGTGTGCTGAAATGGACATATGAAAAGAATGAATGAGGAAAAATTAACAAAGAAGGTCTATATGTAAAAATGAAGGGAACAGGAAGAAGAGTTGCACCGATACACAAGCCACACAGAGCTTAAGTTCCAGGCGAGGCGCTCTGGCCTTAACACCACTTAAACATTAAAGAATGCAGTCCCCCATCCTCTACTTCCTCTGGCAACACACCAGACGGAAAACATGCGGAAGAAAATACCTTGCAGGATTGATATGCCTGAAAGAAATTTTAATGGGAAAGTCCTAAGGTAGAATCACGATGAATATGCCATGCTTCCCGTCACCAACGACATACATATGAATTATATAATACCAAAGACAGACAAGTGATGATGATATCTAATTTTGAAGATGGTAAGGTTTTCCTTTGAACGACATTCTATGGGAGCTTATTTCACGCATCAATAATGTCGTTGGTAAAGAAATATTTTATAGTCCAGATCAATTCGTTGACTTCCAAGTTTTAGTCCGTTTTCTCTCGTTCGTAATGCTGGCATTACCGTACAGAATTTTTTGATATTGACGTTGCCAAATCCTTTAAGTTTTTCAAAACATACTGTTAAGCTACCAAGGAGACGCCTTTTGCATTCGGAGAACAAGTTTAATACTCGCAATCTGTCTTCATATTGTCTGTTTCGCAAGGAAGGAATCAATTCAGTTGCTCTTCGCTGCACTGCTTCCAATTTAAGAATATCCTTTTATAAGCAGGGGGCCAAAACTACACTGCTTATTCGAGTTAGGGTTTGACTAGTCTTAGGTATAGTGGCAATATCATATGCTTTCTTTTGTATGAAAAACCTCTGTTAATGAATCCGATCATCCAATTTGCTTTCTTGACAGCTTCATTGCAATGTTGGGAGAATTTGAAGCTATTGGAGATAGTGATTCCTAGATCTTTCACACTATGGGTGTTCTGTGTCTTGTGGTCCATCATTTCATGATCAAAGATTTTGTTTCCTGCACGTAACAGCTGACCTTTATTGACATTCAATGGCATCTGCCATTTTCTAGACTACTCAGCGATTTCATCTAGATCTTCTTGTATTCTTAGCATATCTTCTTCAGTTAATATGTCGCTGCTGATCTTTATATACATAAGCAAACTTTGACACTAAGTTATTCAGTCCTACGTCAATATCGTTAATATCAATGATGAAAAGTATAGGCTCAAGTACGAATCCCCGGTGGACCCCATTAGTAAAAGGGTGATCTCGGTGATAATTATAATTCACTGTTCATTACGATTCTCTGCCGCTTATCACGTAACCAGGCTTCTATCTTATGTCTTGTGCAACTGATAATCCCTAAGACCCGGGCATTATGCATCACTTCAACGTGGGGTACCTAGTCGAATGGTTTCTGGACGTCCAGAAATATGGTATCTATTGCTGTTGTTTTTTCGTGGGTATTGAATAATCTATGATAAGATTCAAGGAGATTTGTAAGGTATGATCTGCGCCTTCTGTATTCATGCTGTGTATTATCGATTAGGTTGTGTTGTTCCATGTAGGCTACGATCTCGTCTCTTATAATCGACTCTATAAATTTATATATCATTGATGTGAGGCTTATAGGACGGTAACTGCCAGGCAATTCGCAGCCTCCCATTTTGTATATAGGAGTGACGTCTGCGAGTCTCCAGTCCTGCGGATTCATTCCACGCTTTTAGAGATTTATTGAAATTATAGGTTAACGGTTTGGCAATTTCCTGCTTGACCATTTTAGTTACTCTTGGATTGCAATGATCAGGACCTGGACTTTTATTAGTCTTCAAGTCATCTGTCTGTGCTTAGTGCTTTTTTTTAACTGCGACGATAAATTCTAGTGTCTTGTGAGGACTGTTTATCACTTTCTCAAAATTCGTGTCGTTGCTTTTTATGATAAGAACAATAAAAAGAATTTGTTCGGGGTTGTTGCTATGCTTTTATCATCCACTATGGGGTCCTCATCCTTGATTACTAAGGTTCCTATCGCACTCCTTATATGTATCTTATTACTGATATAACTTTAAAATCTTACAGGATCACTTATTACTATCTCTTGTTGTACTCACTTCTTACTCTCTAGGCTAGTTTGATAAGTCTTTTCACTTCTCTTCTGGAGGTGTTGCACTGTGTTGTAACATTTGGGTCATTGATTTCATAGTTTGTAGAGTTGATTTCTGAGCCGAGTGGCTCTTGTGATATCTGGGGAATACCATTCAGGCCTGTTGTCGGTTCTACTGTTTTTGTCGTGCTTCGGAACGACTGTATCTTGTTGATGCATAACCTGCCCACCCTTGAAATTACCCAAAAATCTTCTGGGCATGAACCAACTGGGTGAGACTCTTTAATGAGTCACGCAACCTAATAAAATCCGCCTTTTTAAAGTTAGGGATAATAATATAGAATTTAGGGGAGTCGGTTTTGATATTCACGTCGAACCTAACCATGTTGTGGTTACAAGTGCCTTCATGTTCACGAACACGGGTACTAGTTTCAAAGACCTCCTGGGATGCAAGAACTAAATCAAGTATACTGTCTTCCCTCGTTGGTTCGGTGACGATTTGGTAGAGAAAATTGTTTTCAACAAACTTGATAAGTCTAGCAGATTCACTTTGTACAAATGAAATAGCTTGCCAGTGGATTTCTGGAATATTGAAATCCAAAACAATGAGTTTTATCCTGTTTTTCTTGTCGTAAACTTTCGTATACGACAGTGTCATATATCCGCTAACTGACTAGGTCGTCGCTATATACGTAAAATGTGGAAGAGCCTGTGCTGATTTACACAAAAGTGTCCAACAGCGGCAAACATTATAGATCTCAATACCGTGCAGTTCGTTCATCTCGACCGTCTCTATCCCTTATAAGTAATTTGTAGTCTGGCAGATTGTACTCAGTAATCATATGTTTTTCGTGGTCAGAAATGTTTCTGTTAAACTAATGGCATCAACGTGTTTAGTCCTTACCATACACTACAATTCAGCTATTTTACTTCGGGTGAATCTTATATTCTTGAAAGTCCATCTAATTTCTTCGTGTGACTTTTGCTCGATCTGGTGGTATGATTAGGTGACCAGCTATGTTCAGATCGAGGTGTGATGAGCCTCCATGACCAACCCCCCTGTCATCGCTGTCTGGTGGGGTGGGGAGGGGACTCGGTCAGATCCCGTTGCTCATGGATGTGAGGCAAAGGGAATTCGATTACTTGAAATCGAATAGTCATTTCCCCATTAAGGATGATCATAACCGAGCGGGATAGCGTTCCTGTACTACGTAAAGGTCCTGGGTTCGAGTCCCTGCTGTTGGAGGGCATTATGTGTTCTATGAATGTGCGCGTTCATATACACTATATTCATATATATATATATATATATACACACGCACATATATATATATATATATATATATATATATATATATATATATATATATATATATATATATATATATAAATATACATATATATATATTTTTTTTTCATACTCTTCGCCATATCCCGCATCAGCGAGGTAGCGTTGAGAACAGAGGACTGGGCCTTTGAGGGAATATCCTAACCTGGCCCCTTTCTCTGTTTCCTCTTTTGGAAAATTAAAAAAAAAAAAAAAAGCGAGAGGGGAGGATTTCCAGCCCCCCGCTCCCTCCCCTTTTAGTCGCCTTCTACGACACGCAGGGAATACGTGGGAAGTATTCTTTCTCCCCTATCCCCACATGTTTACCAAATGGCGTCCTAGCTTCGTCTCTTCGATGTATATCAACTGACTGTTATATTTCTCTCTTGTGTCTCCCCTGATGATGTGATTATTACACGAAAGTGCACTTGGGAACTTTTCGTGTTTCATTTTCCACGTGGACTCATAGGAATATATATATATATATATATATATATATATATATATATATATATATATATATATATATTTTTTTTTTATACTATTCGCCATTTCCCGCATTTGCGAGGTAGCGTTAAGAACAGAGGACTGGGCCTTAGAGGGAAAATCCTCACCTGGCCCCCTTCTCTGTTCCTTCTTTTGGAAAATTAAAAAAAAACGAGAGGGGAGGATTTCCAGCCACCCACTCCCTCCCCTTTTAGTCGCCTTCTACGACACGCAGGGAATACGTGGGAAGTATTCTTTCTCCCCTATCCCCAGGGATATATATATATATATATATATATATATATATATATATATATATATATATATATATATATATATATATATATATATATATATATATTTCTTTTTTTTGCCGCTGTCTCCCGCGTTTGCGAGGTAGCGCAAGGAAACAGACGAAAGAAATGGCCCAACCCACCCCATACACATGTATATACATACGTCCACACACTCAAATATAACTACCTACACAGCTTTCCATGGTTTACCCCAGACGCTTCACATGCCCTGATTCAACCCAGTAATAGCACGTCAACCCCGGTATACCACATCGATCCAATTCACTCTATTCCTTGCCCTCCTTTCACCCTCCTGCATGTTCAGGCCCCGATCACACAAAATCTTTTTCACTCCATCTTTCCACCTCCAATTTGGTCTCCCACTTCTCCTCGTTCCCTCCACCTCCGACACATATATCCTCTTCGTCAATCTTTCCTCACTCATTCTCTCCATGTGCCCAAACCATTTCAAAACACCCTCTTCTGCTCTCTCAGCCACGCTCTTTTTATTTCCACACATCTCTCTTACCCTTACGTTACTTACTCGATCAAACCACCTCACACCACACATTGTCCTCAAACACCTCATTTCCAGCACATCCATCCTCCTGCGCACAACTCTATCCATAGCCCACGCCTCGCAACCATACAATTTTGTTGGAACCACTATTCCTTCAAACATACCCATTTTTGCTTTCCGAGATAATGTTCTCGACTTCCACACATTCTTCAAGGCTCCCAGAATTTTCGCCCCCTCTCCCACCCTATGATCTACTTCCGCTTCCATGGTTCCATCCGCTGCCAGATCCACTCCCAGACATCTAAAACACTTTACTTCCTCCAGTTTTTCTCCATTCAAACTTACCTCCCAATTGACTTGACCCTCACCCTACTGTACCTAATAACCTTGCTCTTATTCACATTTACTCTTAACTTTCTTCTGTCACACACTTTACCAAACTCAGTCACCAGCTTCTGCAGTTTCTCACATGAATCAGCCACCAGCGCTGTATCATCAGCGAACAACAACTGACTCACTTCCCAAGCTCTCTCTATATAATAATTACTGTACGAGGAGGGAAATTTGCACTTGTGTGTGTGTGTGTGTGTGTGTGTGTGTGTGTCCTCAGTCCCATCCCGTGTTCCAGGAGGGGAAGGGAAATTCTGTTCTTCCCTCCCTCCATCCCTACCCCTGCACCATGATATTTTATACTTTAATGAAAAGGAAAAGAATCCTTCTTTTTCTGACCACTTGAAACGTGTGACTCATTTTACGGAAGAATTTCAAAGGACTCTGAAAACTCGATCTTTTATTTCCACACTAAGTTCTCACTTTTTTGTTTACCTTTTAACCTATTCCTCATCAAACGCGCCAGGTCCCTCCCGTTGTCGCGTGTCAGCCTCATGTTGGTATCTGAACAATTGTTAACAACTGAAAATGAGATTATTGCACTTGCCAATTTGTTTCATGTTATATCAAAGAGTTCAAAAGAGTGAGGTGAATAAGAATCTTTTTTTTTGGGATACGTGGAGTTTTCCCTTCTTTTTTTAAAGAGTGTTTTACGCTATTAGTTAACTAGGTCTCGAGTCTTTGATTAATCGTAGTTATCCCATGGGCGCATAGAAGGGGAGGGGACGGGGCCACTGGGGTTATCGTCCCATCCCTGGGATTATACCTTATACACTCACTCACTAAAAATGATTCAATATACTTTTTACAGTTACGTGCAGAGCCGAGCTCTCCCGGTTCTCGTCTCCTAGCTCTTGCTGGAGGGGGTCAGAATTTTACATCATACGCTCGCTAAAGACACAGTCACATGCAAACATCGACACGCTGGACACTCACCTCTGAAATTGGGCTTCCACCGGGCAGATGTGTCCCAAAACAACGTATAAGATTGACTTGTATATCACTGATCAGTGGTATAAACAATCACCTCCACTATCCTTCCTCTTCATCGCTCCCATATTGCTAGCACAACCTTCCCGCTGACCAATGATATAATTCTCCGAAAATAAACCACTCCAGCAGCCAACAATTTCCATCTTGCTGGGGACAGAGATGAATTACTGGCAGCTTTGTAAAAGGGTGAGGCGTATTATGTCAGTCAATTTCCTTATCGTCTCTGTGGAAGGACAGGAAAGCCTATCATAAGTATAGATTCTCATCTCTGTTGTCCCTTGAAAGGTAAAATGTGATCAGCTATTGACGAAGTGACTGAACTGTTTGACTCAGTTCGTACTTACTGTGAGTAAGTCCTAGATATCATATACGTGTGTGCCCCAGCAAATTTACGATTATATAGACGTACAAGATAATCAATTATGTTTCGGTTATTTACACAAGAGACCAATGAAACATCCGTGCCCGTTACCAACCCTTCCTAAAGCATGTTTATAACAACGAAATTTCTCTCTGTCTGGAGAACTTTACCAATTTCTTACATGCATTGGTTCATGTCTTGGTTATTGCCATTAGATGTTTTATTCTACTAATCATCATAACTTTATATCTATCTAAACTAGCCGGCTGTTTTATGAATAAACTTATTTATGAACAGCAGTTGTATCTTATGTTCAGCTGACAGATATTATTAATCTAATCTAATATCCTTATTACTCAAAAAGCGTTAAATTCTTTAAGATACAATGATACCGAGAAATAGCGCAATAAGCAATAGCCGTAGTGTATAGATATTCGAGAATGTCTTGTATGCATCAGGAAAGTTGGTATGTTCCTACATACTCAACTTGTTTCGAGGTTTTCATCGTCATCTTCGCGACTTCGTCATTCGTTCCTCGTCCCCCTCACTCACTCCTTCATGTTCGCCTGATTCATCCCAAGACTCATGGATTGTAAAGTGTGTAAACGTAGTTGAGTTACATTTTATCCGAATTACTTTTTATATCTCATTTGAAGGTAAACTGTAAACTGGATTAAATGATTCTAATTCTTACTTATTTCACATCAACTCTCCTGTTATCACCTCTCTCCAAACATTACTATTCCTTTCCGTCGCGGTGTTATCAATCTCTCTCTCTTCCACTGGTATCATATAGGCCACTGCAACCGTGAGCTGTTTACGTTTGGCCCATCACCTCTGACCTTGACCTGTGGGAGGCAAATGGCCGTTTCATCCCATAGTTTCTATGTGGAAACCCGTTGCACGAGGACTGTGCGTTATAATTCCTCCTTCGCTAATGGAGAGAAGGTTTCAAGTGTCGGTTCTTCTTCTCTCAATTTTCCTTCCTGCCATAACCTTACCACTTTCAAATGCTGGGTCTTAATGTCAACATCTAAACGGACCCATAAAATCCTAAACTTTTCTCATTACCATGTCGTCTGCTATGAAAATGATCATGATAAGATTAACATTTAAATCTCCACTGGCGCTATAAAGCTTTTTATTTGCTTAATGACATCTATCTTAATGTTCTTTTATATGTTTTTCTTAGCTTTATTTATTTACTCATACACTTTCACAATGCGTCAACACATATAGTGAGCATATATATATTTATTTATATTTGCTTTGTCGCTGTCTCCCGCGTTTGCGAGGTAGCGCAAGGAAACAGACGAAAGAAATGGTACAAACCACCCCCATACACACTGTACACACACACACACGCCCACACACGCAAATATACATACCTATACATCTCAATGTACACATATATATACACACACAGACACATACATATATACCTATGCACACAATTCACACTGCCTGCCCCTATTTATTCCCATCGCCACCTCGCCACACAAGGAATACCATCCCCTCCCCCCTCATGTGTGCGAGGTAGCACTAGGAAAAGACAACAAAGGCCCCATTCGTTCACACTCATTTCCAGCTGTCACGCAATAATGCCCGAAACCACAGCTCCCTTTCCACATCCAGGCCCCACACAACTTTCCATGGTTTACCCCAGACGCTTTACATGCCCTGATTCAATCCACTGACAGCACGTCAACCCCGGTATACCACATCGATCCAATTCACTCTATTCCTTGCCCGCCTTTCACCCTCCTGCATGTTCAGGTCCCGATCACTCAAAATCTTTTTCACTCCATCTTTCCACCTCCAATTTGGTCTCCCATTTCTCCTCGTTCCCTCCACCTCCGACACATATATCCTCTTGGTCAATTTTTCCTCACTCATTCTCTCCATGTGCCCAAACCATTTCAAAACACCCTCTTCTGCTCTCTCAACCACGCTCTTTTCATTTCCACACATCTCTCTTACCCTTACATTACTTACTCGATCAAACCACCTCACACCACACATTGTCCTCAAACATCTCATTTCCAGCACATCCACCCTCCTGCGCACAACTCTATCCATAGCCCACGCCTCGCAACCATACAACATTGTTGGAACCACTATTCCTTCAAACATACCCATTTTTGCTTTCCGAGATAATGTTCTCGACTTCCACACATTCTTCAAGGCTCCCAGAATTTTCGCCCCCTCCCCCACCCTATGATTCACTTCCGCTTCCATGGTTCCATCCGCTGCCAGATCCACTCCAAGATATCTAAAACACTTTGCTTCCTCCAGTTTTTCTCCATTCAAACTTACCCCCAATTGACTTGACCCTCAACCCTACTGTAGCTAATAACCTTGCTCTTATTCACATTTACTCTTAACTTTCTTCTTTCACACACTTTACCAAACTCAGTCACCAGCTTCTGCAGTTTCTCACATGAATCACCCACCAGCGCTGTATCATCAGCGAACAACAACTGACTCACTTCCCAAGCTCTCTCATCCACAACAGACTTCATATATATATATATATATATATATATATATATATTTTTTTTTTTTTTTATTTTTCATACTATTCGCCATTTCCCGCGATAGCGAGGTAGCGTTAAGAACAGAGGACTGGGCCTTTGAGGGAATATCTTCACCTGGCCCTCTTCTCTGTTCCTTCTTTTGGAAAATTAGAAAAAAAAAAACCGAGAGGGGAGGATTTCCAGCCCCCCGCTCCCTTCCCTTTTAGTCGCCTTCTACGACACGCAGGGAATACGTGATATATATATATATATATATATATATATATATATATATATATATATATATATATATATATATATATTTTTTTTTTTTTTTTTTTTTTTTGCTTTGTCGCTGTCTCCCGCGTTTGCGAGGTAGCACAAGGAAACAGACGAAAGAAATGGCCCAACCCACCCCATACACATGTATATACATACTTCCACACACGCAAATATACATACCTACACAGCTTTCCATGGTTTACCCCAGACGCTTCACATGCCTTGATTCAATCCACTGACAGCACGTCAACCCCGGTATACCACATCGCTCCAATTCACTCTATTCCTTGCCCTCCTTTCACCCTCCTGTATGTTCAGGCCCCGATCACACAAAATCTTTTTCACTCCATCTTTCCACCTCCAATTTGGTCTCCCTCTTCTCCTCGTTCCCTCCACCTCCGACACATATATCCTCTTGGTCACCCTCTTCTGCTCTCTCAACCACGCTCTTTTCATTTCCACACATCTCTCTTACCCTTACATTACTTACTCGATCAAACCACTTCACACCACACATTGTCCTCAAACATCTCATTTCCAGCACATCCACCCTCCTGCGCACAACTCTATCCATAGCCCACGCCTCGCAACCATACAACATTGTTGGAACCACTATTCCTTCAAACATACCCATTTTTGCTTTCCGAGATAATGTTCTCGACTTCCACACATTCTTCAAGGCTCCCAGAATTTTCGCCCCCTCCCCCACCCTATGATCCACTTCCGCTTCCATGGTTCCATCCGCTGCCAGATCCACTCCAAGATATCTAAAACACTTTACTTCCTCCAGTTTTTCTCCATTCAAACTCACCTCCTAATTGACTTGACCCTCAACCCTACTGTACCTAATAACCTTGCTCTTATTCACATTTACTCTTAACTTTCTTCTTTCACACACTTTACCAAACTCAGTCACCAGCTTCTGCAGTTTCTCACATGAATCAGCCACCAGCGCTGTATCATCAGCGAACAACAACTGACTCACTTCCCAAGCTCTCTCATCCCCAACAGACTTCATACTTGCCCCTCTTTCCAAAACTCTTGCATTCACCTCCCTAACAACCCCATCCATAAACAAATTAAACAACCATGGAGACATCACACACCCCTGCCGCAAACCTACATTCACTGAGAACCAATCACTTTCCTCTCTTCCTACACGTACACATGCCTTACATCCTCGATAAAAACTTTTCACTGCTTCTAACAACTTGCCTCCCACACCATATATTCTTAATACCTTCCACATATATATATATATATATATATATATATATATATATATATATATATATATATATATATATATATATATATATATATATATATCTATATATATATATATATATATATATGTATATGTATATATATATATATATATATATATATATATATATATATATATTTTTTTTTTTTTTTTTTTTCATACTATTCGCCATTTCCCGCATCAGCGAGGTAGCGTTGAGAACAGAGGACTGGGCCCTTGAGGGAACATCCCCACCTGGGCCCCCCCCCTGTTCCCTCTTTTGGAAAATCAAAAAAAACAGTGAGAGGGGAGGATTTCCAGCCTCCCGCTCCCTCCCCTTTTAGTCGCCTTCTACGACACGCAGGGAATACGTGGGAAGTATTCTTTCTCCCCTATCCCCAGGGATAATATATATATATATATATATATATATATATATATATATATATATATATATATATATATAGATATGTATATATATATATATATATATATATATATATATATATATATATATATATATATATATATATATATATATATATATATATATATATATATATATATACATATATATATATATATATGTTTGAAGGAATAGTGGTTCCAACAATGTTGTATGGTTGCGAGGCGTGGGCTATGGATAGAGTTGTGCGCAGGAGGATGGATGTGCTGGAAATGAGATGTTTGAGGACAATGTGTGGTGTGAGGTGGTTTGATCGAGTGAGTAACGTAAGGGCAAGAGAGATGTGTGGAAATAAAAAGAGCGTGGTTGAGAGAGCAGAAGAGGGTGTTTTGAAGTGGTTTGGGCACATGGAGAGAATGAGTGAGGAAAGATTGACCAAGAGGATATATGTGTCGGAGGTGGAGGGAACGAGGAGAAGAGGGAGACCAAATTGGAGGTGGAAAGATGGAGTGAAAAAGATTTTGTGTGATCGGGGCCTGAACATGCAGGAGGGTGAAAGGAGGGCAAGGAATAGAGTGAATTGGAGCTATGTGGTATACCGGGGTTGACGTGCTGTCAGTGGATTGAATCAGGGCATGTGAAGCGTCTGGGGTGAACCATGGAAAGCTGTGTAGGTATGTATATTTGCGTGTGTGGACGTATGTATGTACATGTGTGTGGGGGGGGTTGGGCCATTTCTTTCGTCTGTTTCATATATATATATATATATATATATATATATATATATATATATATATATATATATATATATATATATATATATATATATATATATATATATATATAGTGCAAATGAACACGCACTTTCATAGAACACATAATGCCCTCCAACAGCAACGATTCACTGTAGATTTAGTTAACATGCTTAATAAGATCCATGTTGATTTTGATTTCAATCTGGTAAGTTTTGATGTTTTATCCTCGTTCACAAAAGTTCCAGTTGATGACCTCGTAGAATGTGTGGTTGATGTTTTGGATATCTTGATTTAACTGTTTCAATTATTTGTTTATTGAATTAATAAAATGATTATAAAAGACTCTGTACTTCAATTTAATGGAAAAGATTATGCTCTGAAATTTGGTATGGCGATGAGTAACCCTCTTTCACCAGAACTGAGTAATCTTACCTCTAAGGTGCTTTGGTGTAGGTAATGTAGATGATGTTCTTTGTGTTTGGCCAACAAATGAAAATTTACAAACATTTCTCTCTTTACTTAGCAATTTAGTATCTTTCATCATATTTACTGAGCAAGTGGAAAATGATTGTATATTACCGTTTTTGGATAGCATGATCCATATGGGGACAGAAACATGTTCAAGTTTAGCATGTAAAGAAAGCCTACTATTTGTTCTTATATTCATTATTACTCAGCTCAACATGACAGAGTTAAACTATCGTCATTCCAGTCGATGTTCCTTAGGGCATTACCTATATAACAGTCCGGAAATTATTGATGAAGTTTGAGAAGATATATTCTATTGGATCCACGTTAAAGTACCCTAGATCTTTCATTGATAATTCTCTTAAGTTGGCAAAGGAATCATTTTATAGAGTTGAACCCAAATCTTTCCTTGATATCAGGAATCTTTTAGTCCTCTCTTTTAGTAATGATTCTGCATTACTTCCCAGCTTGCTTAAATATTCTAATGTAGATGTAGCCTTCAGCAATAACAATACCATAAAGAATATCTTAACCAAAAACGTACCAGAAAATTCTGCGGGCTGTGCTTACAGAGTCCCTCGTAAAAGTTGCACCATGTTTTATGTTGGGCAGACTTGCAAGGATCTTATTGTTAGACTTAAGAAACAAAGACGGTGTAAGAACAGGACAAAAATCAAATGCTTTGTTTAATCATGTTAACAATTATGACCATTATATGGGCTGGAGGAACGCTATTTCTGTTATTGCCTGTAACTCCTTTAATTTGAGTAATATGACTGAATCTTCTATTATCAAATACACAATGAACTGTAACATTAGCATCAGTAAACGTCTGTACAAACTGGATAGCTTTGTCGTTGGCAAAACATGCGAACAATTCCCTTTCCAATCCACATGCCGAATTTTATGACAGGCATGATGCCAGAACGGAACAAAACCATTCATAACACCACCAACTGGTAACGCTTGTTTACCAATGGCGTCTTATCTACGCTTCTTCCTTACGTATCAACAGACTGTCTGAGACTTTCATCTCATTCGTGTATCTCCCAAGACGATGTCATCATTACACGAAAGTGCACTTGGGAACTTATTGTATTTCATTTTCCTCGTGGTCATCAGGAAATACTAGATCACGCACACCACTGTGACCTCTCGCAATATATATATATATATATATATATATATATATATATATATATATATATATATATATATATATATATATATATATATATATATATATATATATCCCTGGGGATAGGGGAGAAAGAATACTTCCCATGTATTCCCTGCGTGTCGTAGAAGGCGACTAAAAGGGGAGGGAGCGGGGGGGGCTGGAAATCCTCCCCTCTTGTTTTTTTTTAATTTTCCAAAAGAAGGAGCAGAGAAGGGGGCCAGGTGAGGATATTCCCTCAGAGGCCCAGTCCTCTGTTTCTTAACACTACCTTGCTAATGCGGGAAATAGCGAATAGTTTGAAAGAAAGAAAGATATATATATATATATATATATATATATATATATATATATATATATATATATATATATATATATATATATATATATATATACATATATGTACATATATCCCTGGGTATAGGGCAAAAAGAATACTTACCACGCATTCCTCACGTGTTGTAGGAGGCGACTAGAGGGGACGGGAGCGGGGGACTAGAAACCCTCCCCTCCTTGTATTTTAACTTTCTAAAAGGGGAAACAGAAGAAGGAGTCACGCGGGGAGTGCTCATCCTCCTCGAAGGCTCAGATTGGGGTGTCTAAATGTGTGTGGATGTAACCAAGATGAGAAAAAAGGAGAGATAGGTAGTATGTTTGAGAAAAGGAACCTGGATGTTTTGGCTCTGAGTAAAACGAAGCACAAGGGTAAAGGGGAAGAGTGGTTTAGGAATGTCTTGGGAGTAAAGTCAGGGGTTAGTGAGACGACAAGAGCAAGGGAAGGAGTAGGACTACTCCTGAAACAGGAGTGGTGGGAGTATGTGATAGAGTGTAAGAAAGTAAACTCTAGATTGATTTGGGTAAAACTGAAAGTTGATGGAGAGAGTTGGGTGATTATTGGTGCATATGCGCCTGGGCATGAGAAGAAAGATCATGAGAGGCAAGTGTTTTGGGAGCAGCTGAATGAGTGTGTTAGTGGTTTTGATGGACGAGACCGGGTTATAGTGATGGTTGATTTGAATGCAAAGGTGAGTAATGTGGCAGTTGAGGGAATAATTGGTATACATGGGGCGTTCAGTGGTGTAAATGGAAATGGTGAAGAGCTTGTAGATTTATGTGCTGAAAAAGGACTGTTGATTGGGAATACCTGGTTTAAAAAGAAAGATATACATAAGTATACGTATGTAAGTAGGAGAAATGGCCAGAGAGCGTTATTGGATTATGTGTTAATTGATAGGCGCGCGAAAGAGAGACTTTTGGATGTTAATGTGCTGAGAGGTGCAACTGGAGGGATGTCTGATCATTATCTTGTTGAGGCGAAGGTGAAGATTTATAGAGGTTTTCAGAAAAGAAGAGAGAATGTTGGGATGAAGAGAGTGGTAAGACTATGTGAGCTTGGGAAGGAGACTTGTGTGAGGAAGTACCGGGAAAAACTGAGTACAGAATGGAAAAAGGTGAGAGCAAAGGAGGTAAGGGGAGTGGGGGAGGAACGGGATGTATTTACGGAAGCAGTGATGGTTTGCGGAAAAGATGCTTGTGGCATGAGAAGCGTGGGAGATGGGCAGATTAGAAAGGGTAGTGAGTGGTGGGATGAAGAATAAGATTATCAGTGAAAGAGAGGAGAGAGGCATTTGGACGATTTTTGCAAGGAAATAATGCAAATGAGTGGGAGATGTATAAAAGAAAGAGGCAGGAGGTCAAGAGAAAGGTGCAAGAGGTGAAAAAGAGGGCAAATGAGAGTTGGGGTGAGAGAGTATCATTAAATTTTAGGGAGAATAAAATGATGTTTTGGAATGAGGCAAATAAAGTGCGTAAGACAATGGAACAAATGGGAACTTCAGTGAAGGGAGCTAATGGGGAGGTGATAACGAGTAGTGGTGATGTGAGAAGGAGATGGAGTGAGTATTTTGAAGGTTTGTTGAATGTGTTAGATGATAGAGTGGCAGATATGGGGTGTTTTGGTCGAGGTGGTGTACAAAGTGAGAGGGTTAAGGAAAATGATTTGGTAAATAGAGAAGAGGTAGTAAAAGCGTTGCGGAAGATGAAAGCCGGCAAGGCAGGGGCTTGGATGGTATTGCAGTGGAATTTATTAAAAAAGGGGGTGACTGTATTGTTGACTGGTTGGTAAGTATATTTGATGTATGTATGATTCATGGTGAGGTGCCTGAGGATTGGCGGAATGCTTGCATAGTGCCATTGTACAAAGGCAAAGGGGATAAGAGTGAGTGCTCAAATTACAGAGGTATAAGTTTGTTGAGTATTCCTGGTAAATTATATGGGAGGGTATTGATTAAGAGGGTGAAGGCATGTACAGAACATCAGATTGGGGAAGAGCAGTGTGGTTTCCGAAGTGGTAAAGGATGTGTGGATCAGGTGTTTGCTTTCAAGAATGTATGTGAGAAATACTTGGAAAAGCAAATGGATTTGTATGTAGCATTTATGGATCTGGAGAAGGCATATGATAGAGTTGATAGAGATGCTCTGTGGAAGGTATTAAGAGTATATGGTGTGGGAGGCAAGTTGTTAGAAGCAGTGAAAAGTTTTTATCGAGAATGTAAGGCATTTGTACGTGTAGGAAGAGAGGAAAATGATTGGTTTTCAGTGAATGTAGGTTTGCGGCCGGGGTGTGTGATGTCTCCATGGTTGTTTCATTTGTGTATGGATGGGGTTGTTAGGGAGGTGAATGCAAGAGTTTTGGAAAGAGGGGCAAGGATGCAGTCTGTTGTGGATGAGAGAGCTTGGGAAGTGAGTCATTTGTTGTTCGCTGATGATGCAGCGCTGGTGGCTGATTGATTTGAGAAATTGCAGAAGCTGGTGACTGAGTTTGGTAAAGTGTGTGAAAGAAGAAAGTTGAGAATAAATGTGAATAAGAACAAGGTTATTAGGTACAGTAGGGTTGAGGGTCAAGTCAATTGGGAGGTAAGTTTGAGTGGAGAAAAGCTGGAGGAAGTGAAGTGTTTTAGATATCTGGGAGTGGATCTGGCAGCGGATGGAACCATGGAAGCGTAAGTGAATCACAGGGTAGGGGAGGGAGCAAAAATTCTGGGAGCCTTGATGAATGTGTGGAAGTCGAGAACACTGTCTCGGAAAGCAAAAAGGGTATGTTTAAAGGAATAGTGGTTCCAACAATGTTATATGGTTGCGAGGCGTGGGCTATGGATAGAGTTGTGCGGATGAGGGTGTATGTGCTGGAAATGAGATGTTTGAGGACAATATGTGGTGAGAGGTAGTTTGTTCGAGGAAGTAATAATAGGGTAAGAGAGATGTGTGGTAATAAAAAGGGTGTCGTTGAGAGAGCAGAAGAGGGTGTTTTGAAATGGTTTGGTCACATGGAGAGAATGAGTGAGGAAAGATTGACCAAGAGGATATATGTGTCAGAGGTGGAGGGAACGAGGAGAAGTAGGAGACCATATTGGAGGTGGAAAGATGGAGTGAAACAGATTTTTAGTGATCGGGGCCTGAACATGCAGGAGGGTGAAAGGCGTGCAAGGAATGGAGTGAATTGGAACGATGTGGTTTACCGGGGTCGACGTACTGTCAGTGGATTGAGCCAGGGCATGTGAAGCGTCTGGGGTAAACCATGGGAAGTTCTGTGGGTCGTGGTTGTGAAAAGGGAGCCGTGGTTTCGGTGCATTATTACATGACAGCTAGACGCTAAGTGTGAACGAATGTGGCCTTTGTTGTCTTTTCTAGCGCCACCTCGCACACATGAGGGGGGAGGGGGTTGTTATTTCATGTGTCGCGAGGTTTCGATGGGAATGAATAAAAGCAGACAGTATGAATTATGTACATGTGTATATATGTATAAGTCTGTGTGTGTATATATATGTGTACATTGAGATGTATAGGTATGTATATTTGCGTGTGTGGACGTGTATGTATATATATGTGTATGTGGGTGGGTTGAGCCATTCTTTCATCTGTTTCCTTGCGCTACCTCGCTAACGCGGGAGACAGCGACAAAGCAAAATAGATTAATATATATATATATATATATATATATATATATATATATATATATATATATATATATATATATATATATATATATATATATATATATATATATTTATAAAAATATATATAGAATTTCATACATATTCGCCATATCCCGCGTTAGAGGAGTAGCGTTAAGAACAGAGGACTGAGCCTAAGAGCGAATATCCTGACTTGGTCCCCTTTTCTGTTCCTTCTTTTAGAACACTAGAAACTGGAGGAGAGGAGTTCCAGCCCCCGATTCCCTCCCCTTTTAGTCGCATTTTACGACACACAGGGAATACTTGGAAAGTATTGTTTCTCCCTATCCCAAGGGATGATATATATATATATATATATATATATATATATATATATATATATATATATATATATATATATATATATATATATATATATATATATATATATATATATATATATATATATATATATATATTTTTTTTTTTTTTTTTTTTTTTTTTCAAAAGAAGGAACAGAGAATTGGGCCAGGTGAGGGTATTCCCTCAAAGGCCCAGTCCTCTGTTCTTAACGCTACCTCGCTAATGCGGGAAATGGTGAATAGTTTGAAAGAAAGAAAGAAAGATATACACATAGTATATGTTTGTATGTGTAACGTTAATGAGATGGCCTTGATTAGGGCTTCAGTTGCCCATGCAGTCCCAGCTAAAATGAAAAAAAAATTAGTTAATAACTTGATAGATAAATGAAATGTTGGGTAAGTATAGATAAAAAGGTTGAAGTTGTAAAGAAATAATGCCATAAAGATTATCACCATGATAGATAAGTGAAATGTTGAGTATGTTTAAGGGAATCTTAGGTTCACAGCATAAGCTTATTGGGTGAGAAAGAAGGGTATTAGAACTAAAATAGCAGCTTGGTAGAATGAAAAATGAAAAAAAAAAAAAAAAATATATATATATATATATATATATATATATATATATATATATATATATATATATATATATATATATATATATATGTGTGTGTGTGTGTGTGTGTGTGTGTGTGTATGTGTATATATATATATATACAAATATGCATATATGATGATAGAAGACTGGTGGCTGATTCGGGTGAGAAACTGCAGAAGCTGTTGGCTGAATTTGGAAAAGTGTATGAAACAAGAAAGTTAAAAGTAAATGTGAATAAGAGCAAGGTTTTTAGGTACAGCAGGGTTGAGGGTCAAGTCAGTTGGGAGATAGGTTTGAATGGAAAAAACTGAAGGAAGTGAAGTGATTTAGATATCTGGGAGTAGATTTGGTAGCGGATGGAAGCAAGGAAACGGAAATGAGTCACAGGGTGGGGAGGGGGTGAAAGTTCTGGAAGTGTTAAAAATGTGTGTAAGGCGAGGACATTATCTCCGAAAGCAAAAATGGATATGTTTGAAGGAATAGTGGGTCCAAAAATGTTATATGGTTGCGAGGCGTGGGCTATAGATGGAGTTGTGCGGAGGAGGGTGGATGTGTTGGAAATGAGATGTTTGAGAACAATATGTGGTGTGAGGTGGTTTGATTGAGTAAGTAATGAAAGGGTAAGAGAGATGTGTGGTAATAAAAAGAGTGTGGTTGAGAGAGCAGAAGAGGGCGTATTGAAATGGTTTGGTCACATGGAGAGAATGAGTGAGGAAACATTGACAAAGAGGATATATGTATCAGAGGTAGAGGGAACAAGGAGAAGTGGGAGACCAAATTAGAGATCGAACGATGGAGTGAAAAAGATTTTGAGCGATTGGGGCCTAGTTATGCAGGAGGGTGAAAGGCATCCAAGGAACAGAGTGAATTGGAACGATGTGGTGTACCGGGGTCGACGCCCTATGAATGGATTAAAAAGACAATGTGAAGCGTGCGGGGTAAACCATGGAATGTTTTATAGGGCCTGGATGTAAAAAGGGAGCTGTGGTTTCGGTTCATTATACATGACAGCTAGAGACCGAATGTGAACGAATGTGACCTTTGTTGTCTTTTCCTAGCGCTGCCTCGCGCGCGTGCTGGGGGTGAAGGGGTTGTCATTTCATGTGTGTTGGGGTGGCAACGAGAATGAATAAAGGCAGGAAGTATGAATTGTGTGAATTATTTACATGTGTAAATATGTATATGTCTGTGTATGTATATGTATGTATACGTTGAAATGTATAAGTATGTATATGTGCGTGTATGGACGTGTATGTATATACATGTGTATGTGGGTGGGTTGGGCCATTCTTTCGTCTGTTTCCTTGCGCTACCTTGCTAGCCCGGGAGACAGCTACAAAGTATAATAAGTAGATACAAATGAATAAATAAAAAAATAAATAAATAAATATATATATATATATATATATATATATATATATATATATATATATATATATATATATATATATATATATATATATATATATATATATATCTGTACATCTGGTCAGCAGTATATATATATATATATATATATATATATATATATATATATATATATATATATATATATATATATATATATATATATATATATCTGTACATCCGGTCAGCTGTGGTCAGGTGTTCTGGCCGCGTCTGAGGACTTGTGGAAAACCATTGGCTGCGAGGGACTGCGACGGAAGAAGCTCTGGGTTCTTGTCGGGATCATGATAGTACATGATGTGTTCAGGGTGACATCAAGGGCATCGCTGGTCAGCAAGCCGGGGTGGAATCATCAACACGCGAGTCGAAGGTTCATCTTGCCGCCTCCTGCTAATTGTTCAGGTCACGAGGCTACAGTGAAGATTCCGTCAGTTCACCAGCACATGACAGGCTCCAGCTGGATGGAAGGCATCATTGAAGAGATACCTGAGGGTGAGATGAACAGCCCATACCCCACATTCTACTTTCCTCATCATCCTGTCGTCAGGGAAGTCAGCACCACAAGTAAAGCATCCTCCTCGAAGGCTCAGAGTGGGGTGCCTAAATGTGTGTGGATGTAACCAAGATGTGAAGACCCTTACTGGAAAAACAATCACTCTTGAAGTAGAACCTTCAGACACAATTGAAAATGTGAAGGAAAATAGTGAAATTGGAGAAAAATGTAGCTTAGACATTGAAGCTTATTGATACAGTGGTTAAATTGATGAGAACTGCTATGGACGTTTGTGTAAACAAATTATACATTTCCTTTTTTCCATAGCCAGAGGTTGAACCATTATGTGACATTCATTTTTTTTTTTTTTCATTCATTTCAAGCTAGAAGTTTCAGTTTTCTAAATTGTTTCTTACATTTTTCATATGTATATATATGTATGTGTGTGTGTGTGTATATGTGCGTATGTATGTGTATGTGTGTGTATGTGTATATGTATATATATGTGTATGTATCCCTGGGGATAGGGGTGAAAGAATACTTCCCACGTATTCCTCGCGTGTCGTAGAAAGCGACTAGAGGGGACGGGAGCGGGGGGACAGAAATCCTCCGCTCCTTGTATTAACTTTCTAAAATGGGAAACAGAAGAAGGAGTCACGCGGGGAGTGCTCATCCTCCTCGAAGGCTCAGAGTGGGGTGCCTAAATGTGTGTGGATGTAACCAAGATGTCAAAAAAAGGAGAGATAGGTAGTATGTTTGAGGAAAGGAACCTGGATGTTTTGGCTCTGAGTGAAACGAAGCTCAAGGGTAAAGGGGAAGAGTGGTTTGGGAATGTCTGGGGAGTAAAGTCAGGGGTTAGTGAGAGGACAAGAGCAAGGGAAGGAGTAGCAATACTCCTGAAACAGGAGTTGTGGGAGTATGTGATAGAGTGTAAGAAAGTAAATTCTCGATTAATATGGGTAAAACTGAAAGTTGATGGAGAGAGGTGGGTGATTATTGGTGCATATGCACCTGGGCATGAGAAGAAAGATCAAGAGAGGCAAGTGTTTTGGGAGCAGCTGAATGAGTGTGTTAGTGGTTTTAATGCACGAGACCGGGTTATAGTGATGGGTGATTTGAATGCAAAGGTGAGTAATGTGGCAGTTGAGGGAATAATTGGTATACATGGGGTGTTCAGTGTTGTAAATGGAAATGGTGAAGAGCTTGTAGATTTATGTGCTAAAAAAGGACTGATGATTGGGAATATCTGGTTTAAAAAGCGAGATATACATAAGTATACTTATGTAAGTAGGAGAGATGGCCAGAGAGCGTTATTGGATTACGTGTTAATTGACAGGCGTGCGAAAGAGAGACTTTTGGATGTTAATGTGCTGAGAGGTGCAACTGGAGGGATGTCTGATCATTATCTTGTGGAGGCTAAGGTGAAGATTTGTATGGGTTTTCAGAAAAGAAGAGTGAATGTTGGGGTGAAGAGGGTGGTGAGAGTAAGTGAGCTTGAGAAGGAGACCTGTGTGAGGAAGTACCAGGAGAGACTGAGTACAGAATGGAAAAAGGTGAGAACAATGGAAGCAAGGGGAGTGGGGGAGGAATGGGATGTATTTAGGGAATCAGTGATGGATTGCGCAAAAGATGCTTGTGGCATGAGAAGAGTGGGAGGTGGGTTGATTAGAAAGGGTAGTGAGTGGTGGGATGAAGAAGTAAGAGTGTTAGTGAAAGAGAAGAGAGAGGCATTTGGACGATTTTTGCAGGGAAAAAATGCAATTGAGTGGGTGATGTATAAAAGAAAGAGACAGGAGGTCAAGAGAAAGGTGCAAGAGGTGAAAAAAAGGGCAAATGAGAGTTGGGGTGAGAGAGTATCATTAAATTTTAGGGAGAATAAAAAGATGTTCTGGAAGGAGGTAAATAAAGTGCGTAAGACAAGGGAGCAAATGGGAACTTCAGTGAAGGGCGCAAATGGGGAGCTGATAACAAGTAGTGGTGATGTGAGAAGGAGATGGAGTGAGTATTTTGAAGGTTTGTTGAATGTGTTTGATGATAGAGTGGCAGATATAGGATGTTTTGGTCGAGGTGGTGTGCAAAGTGAGAGGGTTAGGGAAAATGATTTGGTGAGCGGAGAAGAGATAGTGAAAGCTTTGCGGAAGATGAAAGCCGGCAAGGCAGCAGGTTTGGATGGTATTGCAGTGGAATTTATTAAAAAAGGGGGTGACTGTATTGTTGACTGGTTGGTAAGGTTATTTAATGTATGTATGACTCATGGTGAGGTGCCTGAGGATTGGCGGAATGCGTGCATAGTGCCATTGTACAAAGGCAAAGGGGATAAGAGTGAGTGCTCAAATTACAGAGGTATAAGTTTGTTGAGTATTCCTGTTAAATTATATGGGAGGGTATTGATAGAGAGGGTGAAGGCATGTACAGAGCATCAGATTGGGGAAGAGCAGTGTGGTTTCAGAAGTGGTAGAGGATGTGTGGATGAGGTGTTTGCTTTCAAGAATGTATATGAGAAATACTTAGAAAAGCAAATGGATTTGTATGTAGCATTTATGGATCTGGAAAAGGCATATGATAGAGTTGATAGTGATGCTCTGTGGAAGGTATTAAGAATATATGGTGTGTGAGGCAAGTCGTTAGAAGCACTGAAAAGTTTTTATCGAGGATGTAAGGCATGTGTACGTGTAGGAAGAGAGGAAAGTGATTGGTTCTCAGTGAATGTAGGTTTGCGGCAGGGGTGTGTGATGTCTCCATGGTTGTTTAATTTGTTTATGGATGGGGTTGTTAGGGAGGTAAATGCAAGAGTTTTGGAAAGAGGGGCAAGTATGAAGTCTGTTGGGGATGAGAGAGCTTGGGAAGTGAGTCAGTTGTTGTTCGCTGATGATACAGCGCTGGTGGCTGATTCATGTGAGAAACTGCAGAAGCTGGTGACTGAGTTTGGTAAAGTGTGTGGAAGAAGAAAGTTAAGAGTAAATGTGAATAAGAGCAAGGTTATTAGGTACAGTAGGGTTGAGGGTCAAGTCAGTTGGATGGTGAGTTTGAATGGAGAAAAACTGGAGGAAGTGAAGTGTTTTAGATATCTGGGAGTGGATCTGGCAGCGGATGGAACCATGGAAGCGGAAGTGGATCATAGGGTGGGGGAGGGGGCGAAAATTCTGGGGGCCTTGAAGAATGTGTGGAAGTCGAGAACATTATCTCGGAAAGCAAAAATGGGTATGTTTGAAGGAATAGTGGTTCCAACAATGTTGTATGGTTGCGAGGCGTGGGCTATGGATAGAGTTGTGCGCAGGAGGATGGATGTGCTGGAAATGAGATGTTTGAGGACAATGTGTGGTGTGAGGTGGTTTGATCGAGTGAGTAACGTAAGGGTAAGAGAGATGTGTGGAAATAAAAAGAGCGTGGTTGAGAGAGCAGAAGAGGGTGTTTTGAAGTGGTTTGGGCACATGGAGAGGATGAGTGAGGAAAGATTGACCAAGAGGATATATGTGTCGGAGGTGGAGGGAGCAAGGAGAAGAGTGAGACCAAATTGGAGGTGGAAAGATGGAGTGAAAAAGATTTTGTGTGATCGGGGCCTGAACATGCAGGAGGGTGAAATGAGGGCAAGGAATAGAGTGAATTGGAGCGATGTGGTATACCGGGGTTGACGTGCTGTCAGTGGATTGAATCAAGGCATGTGAAGCGTCTGGGGTAAACCATGGAAAGCTGTGTAGGTATGTATATTTGCGTGTGTGGACGTATGTATATACATGTGTATGGGGGGGGGGGGTTGGCCCATTTCTTTCGTCTGTTTCCTTGCGCTACCTCGCAAACGCGGGAGACAGCGACAAAGTATGAAAAAAAAAAAAAAAAGAATATATATATTTATATATATATATATATATATATATATATATATATATATATATATATATATATATATATATATATATATATATATATATATATATATATATATATATATATATATATATATATATATATATATTTCTTTTTTTTTTTTTGCTTTGTCGCTGTCTCCCGCGTTTGCGAGGTAGCGCAAGGAAACAGACGAAAGAAATGGCCCAACCCACCCCCATATACATGTATATACATACACGTCCAAACACGCAAACATACATACCTATACATCTCAATGTACACATATATATCACACACAGACATATACATATATACACATGTACATAATTCATAGTCTGCCTTTATTTATTCCCATCGCCACCTCGCCAGACATGGAATAACATCCCTCTCCCCCCTCATGTGCGCGAGGTAGTGCTAGGAAAAGACAACAGAAGCCCCATTCATTCACACTCAGTCTCTAGCTGTCATGTAATCATACTCGAAACCACAGCTCCCTTTCCACATCCAGGCCCCACAAAACTTTCCATGGTTTACCCCAGACGCTTTACATGCCCTGATTCAATACAGTGACAGCACGTCAACCCCGGTATACCACATCGATCCAATTCACTCTATTCCTTGCCTGCCTTTCACCCTCCTGCATGTTCAGGCCCAGATCACACAAAATCTTTTTCACTCCATCTTTCCACATCCAATTTGGTCTCCCACTTCTCGTTCCCTCCACCTCTGACACATATATCCTCTTGGTCAATCTTTCCTCACTCATTCTCTCCATGTGCCCAAACCATTTCAAAACACCCTCTTCTTCTCTCTCAACCACGGTCTTTTTATTTCCACACATCTCTCTTACCCTTACGTTACTTACTCGATCAAACCACCTCACACCACACATTGTCCTCAAACATCTCATTTCCTGGACATCCACCCTCATCCGCACAACTCTATCCATAGCCACCGCCTCGCAACCATACAACGTTCTTGGAGCCACTATTCATTCGAACATACCCATATTTGCTTTCTATTACAATGTTCTCGACTTCCACATATTCTTCAACGCTCCCAGGATTTTCGCCCCCTCCCCCACCCTATGATTCACTTCCGCTTCCATGGTTCCATCCACTGCCAGATCCACTCCCACATATCTAAGACACTTTACTTCCTCCAGTTTTTCTCCATTCAAACTTACCTCCCAATTGACTTGACCCTCAACCCTACTGTACCTAATAACCTTGCTTTTATTCACATTTACTCTTAACTTTCTTCTTTCACACACTTTACCAAACTCAGTCACCAGCTTCTGCAGTCTCTCACATGAATCAGCCACCAGTGCTGTATCATCAGCGAACAACAACTGACTCACTTCCCAAGCTCTCTCATCCCCAACAGACCGCATACTTGCCCCTCTTTCCAAAACTCTTGCATTCACCTCCCTAACAACCCCATCCATAAACAAATTAAACAACCATGGAGACATCACACACCCCGGCCGCAAACCTACATTCACTGAGAACCAATCACTTTCCTCTCTTCTTACATGTACACATGCCTTACATCTCGATAAAAACTTTTCACTGCTTCTAACAACTTGCCTCCCACACCATATATTCTTAGTACCTTCCACAGAGCATCTCTATCAACTCTATCATATGCCTTCTCCAGATCCATAAATGCTACATACAAATCCATTTGATTTCTAAGTATTTCTCACATACATTCTTCAAAGCAAACACCTGATCCACACATCCTCTACCACTTCTGAAACCACACTGCTCTTCCCCAGTCTGCTGCTCTGTACATGCCTTCACCCACTTAATCAATACCCTCCCATATAATTTACCAGGAATACTCAACAATCTTATACCTCTGTAATTTGAGCACTCACCTTTGTCACCTTTGCCTTTGTACAATGGCACTATGCAAGCATTCCGCCAATCCTCAGACACCTCACCATGAATCATACATACATTAATTAACATTACCAACTAGTCACCAATACAGTTACTCCCCGTTCTTAATAAATTCCACTGCAGTACCATCCAAACCTACTGCCTTGCCGGTTTCATCTTCCGCAAAGATTTTACTACCTCTTCTCTGTTTACCAAATCATTTTCCCTAACCCTCTCACTTTGCACACCACCTCGACCAAAGCACCATATATCTGCCACTCTATCATCTAACACATTCAACAAACCTTCAAAATACCCACTCCATCTCTTTCTCACATCACCACTACTTGTTATCACCTCCCCATTTGCGCCCTTCACTGAAGTTCCCATTTGCTCCCTTGTCTTACGCAATTTATTTGCCTCCTTCCAGAACATCCTTTTATTCTCCCTAGAATTTAATGATACTCTCTCACCCCAACTCTCATTTGCCCTCTTTTTCACCTCTTGTACCATTCTCTTGACCTTCTCCCTCTTTCTTTTATACATCTCCCACTCATTTGCGTTTTTTCCTTGCAAAAATCGTCCAAATGCCTCTCTCTTCTCTTTCACTAATAATCTTACATCTTCATCCTATCACTCACTACCCTTTCTAATCAACCCACCTCCCGCGCTTCTCAGGCCAAGAGCATCTTTTGCGCAAGCCATCACTGCTTCCCTAAATACATCCCATTCCTCCCCCACTCCCCTTACCTCCTTTGCTCTCACCTTTTTCCATTCTGTACTCAGTCTCTCCTGGTACTTCCTCACACAAGTTTCCTTCCCAAGTTCACTTACTCTCACTACCCTCTTCACATTATCTCTTCTTTTCTGAAAACCCATACAAATCTTCACCTTCGCCTCCACAAGATAATGATCAGACATCCCTCCAGATACAACTCTCAGCACATTAACATCCAAAAGTCTCTCTTTCGTGCGTCTATCAATTAACACGTAATCCAATGACGCTCTTTGGCGTTATTGGATAATGTCCTCTGTGGCGTTATATATATATATATATATATATATATATATATATATATATATATATATATATATATATATATATATATATATATATATATATATATATATATATATATATATATATATATATATATATATATATATATATATATATATATATATGTATATATATATATATGTAAGAAAGTAAATTCTCGATTAATATGGGTAAAACTGAAAGTTGATGGAGAGAGATGGGTGATTATTGGTGCATATGCACCTGGTCATGAGAAGAAAGATCATGAGAGGCAAGCGTTTTGGGAGCACCTGAATAAGTGTGTTAGTTGTTTTGATGCAAGACACCGGGTTATAGTGATGGGTGATTTGAATGCAAAGGTGGGTAATGTGGCAGTTGAGGGAATAATTGGTATACATGGGGTGTTCAGTGTTGTAAATGGAAATGTTGAAGAGCTTGTAGATTTGTGCTGAAAAAGGACTGGTGATTGGGAATACCTGGTTTAAAAAGTGAGATATACATAAGTATACGTATGTAAGTAGGAGAGATGGCCAGAGAGCGTTATTGGATTACGTGTTAATTGACAGGCGCACGAAAGAGAGACTTTTGGATGTTAATGTGCTGAGAGGTGCAACTGGAGGGATGTCTGATCATTATCTTGTGGAGGTTAAGGTGAAGATTTGTATGGGTTTTCAGAAAAGAGGATTGAATGTTGGGGTGAAGAGGGTGGTGAGAGTAAGTGAGCTTAGGAAGGAGACTTGTGTGAGGAAGTACCAGGAGAGACTGAGTACAGAATGGAAAAAGGTGAGAACAATGGAAGTAAGGGGAGTGGGGGAGGAATGGGATGTATTTAGGGAATCAGTGATGGATTGCGCAAAAGATGCTTGTGGCATGAGAAGAGTGGGAGGTGGGTTGATTAGAAAGGGTAGTGAGTGGTGGGATGAAGAAGTAAGATTATTAGTGAAAGAGAAGAGAGAGGCATTTGGACGATTTTTGCAGAGAAAAAATGCAATTGAGTGGGAGATGTGTAAAAGAAAGAGACAGGAGGTCAAGAGAAAGGTGCAAGAGGTGAAAAAGAGGGCAAATGAGAGTTGGGGTGAGAGAGTATCATTAAATTTTAGGGAGAATAAAAAGATGTTCTGGAAGGAGGTAAATAAAGTGCGTAAGACAAGGGAGCAAATGGGAACTTCAGTGAAGGGCGCAAATGGGGAGCTGATAACAAGAAGTGGTGATGTGAGAAGGAGATGGAGTGAGTATTTTGAAGGTTTGTTGAATGTGTTTGATGATAGAGTGGCAGATATAGGATGTTTTGGTCGAGGTGGTGTGCAAAGTGAGAGGGTTAAGGAAAATGATTTGGTAAACAGAGAAGAGGTAGTGAAAGCTTTGCGGAAGATGAAAGCCGGCAAGGCAGCAGGTTTGGATGGTATTGCAGTGGAATTTATTAAAAATGGGGGTGACTGTATTACTGACTGGTTGGTAAGGTTATTTAATGTATGTATGACTCATGGTGAGGTGCCTGAGGATTGGCGGAATGCGCGCATAGTGCCATTGTACAAAGGCAAAGGGGATAAGAGTGAGTGCTCAAATTACAGAGGTATAAGTTTGTTGAGTATTTCTGGTAAATTATATGGGAGGGTATTGACTGAGAAGGTGAACGCATGTACAGAGCATCAGACTGGGGAAGAGCAGTGTGGTTTCAGAAGTGGTAGAGGATGTGTGGATGAGGTGTTTGCTTTGAAGAATGTATGTGAGAAATACTTAGAAATCAAATGGATTTGTATGTAGCATTTATGGATCTGGAGAAGGCATATGATAGAGTTGATAGAGATGCTCTGTGGAAGGTATTAAGAGTATATGGTGTGGGAGGCAAGTTGTTAGAAGCAGTGAAAAGTTTTTATCGAGGATGTAAGGCATGTGTACTTGTAGGAAGAGAGGAAAGTGATTGGTTCTCAGTGAATGTAGGTTTGCAGCATGGGTGTGTGATGTCTCCATGGTTGTTTAATTTGTTTATGGATGTGGTTGTTAGGGAGGTGAATGCAAGAGTTTTGGAAAGAGGGGCAAGTATGAAGTCTGTTGGGGATGAGAGAGCTTGGGAAGTGAGTCAGTTGTGGTTCGCTGATGATATAGCGCTGGTGGCTGATTCATGTGAGAAACTGCAGAAGCTGGTGACTGAGTTTGGTAAAGTGTGTGAAAGAAGAAAGTTAAGAGTAAATGTGAATAAGAGCAAGGTTATTAGTTACAGTAGGGTTGAGGGTCAAGTCAATTGGGAGGTAAGTTTGAATGGAGAAAAACTGGATGAAGTAAAGTGTTTTAGATATCTGGGAGTGGATCTGGCAGCGGATGGAACCATGGAAGCGGAAGTGGTTCATAGGGTGGGGGAGGGGGCGAAAATCCTGGGAGCCTTGAAGAATGTGTGGAAGTCGAGAACATTATCTCGGAAAGCAAAAATGGGTATGTTTGAAGGAATAGTGGTTCCAACAATGTTGTATGGATGCGAGGCGTGGGCTATGGATAGAGTTGTGCGCAGGAGGGTGGATGTTCTGGAAATGAGATGTTTGAGGACAATGTGTGGTGTTAGGTGGTTTGATCGAGTAAGTAACGTAAGGGTAAGAAAGATGTGTGGAAATAAAAAGAGCGTGGTTGAGAGAGCAGAAGAGGGTGTTTTGAAATGGTTTGAGCACATGGAGAGAATGAGTGAGGAAAGATTGACTAAGAGGATATATATATGTCGGAGGTGGAGGGAACGAGGAGAAGTGGGAGACCAAATTGGAGGTGGAAAGATGGAGTGAAAAAGATTTTGTGTGATCGGGGCCTGAACATGCAGGAGGGTGAAATGAGGGCAAGGAATAGAGTGAATTGGATCGATGTGGTATACCGGGGTTGACGTGCTGTCAGTGGATTGAATCAGGGCATGTGAAGCGTCTGGGGTAAACCATGGAAAGCTGTGTAGGTATGTATATTTGCGTGTGTGGACGTGTATGTATATACATGTGTATGGGGTGGGTTGGGCCATTTCTTTCGTGTGTTTCCTTGTGCTACCTCGGAAACGCGGGAGACAGCGACAAAGCAAAAAAAAAAGAAAAATATATATATATATATATATATATATATATATATATATATATATATATATATATATATATATATATATATATATATATGCATATATATATATATATATATATATATATATATATATATATATATATATATATATATATATATATATATATATATATATATATATATATATATATGTATATATATATATATCGTGAATGCTTGGCCTTGATTAGGGTATTTAGTTTTCCATGCCGTCTTAGCTAATAAAAAGAAAATTATTAATGTTTATTGCTATATTTTCCTCTATTTACATTCAAAAACATGCTTACATAAAACTGCTCATATAAGCAAATAAATAACAGCTTAGCTTATAAACAAATATACTTTATTGCGGCTCTGTTATATGCATTTATCATTTGTCAGTAATGATAACCTCATGAGACCACTAGATAGAATATCACAATGTACATATTTAGAGCAAGGAGCTCATGAAAGCCTTCGTGCACTCAGTAGACGTAAGACGAGAGAGTGAGAAGAATCTGTCAGAGGCGAAAGATGATATGATGTGATTTGTCTTCTGTAAGATAATCTGTTTGGGAACCGAGGCTCTGTCAAGGATGAAGGACTCATGTGGCTGAAGCATAATGAACAAGTGGTCGTTTGGTAAATGAGAGAGAGAGAGAGAGAGAGAGAGAGAGAGAGAGAGAGAGAGAGAGAGAGAGAGAGAGAGAGAGAGAGAGAGAGAGAGAGAGAGAGAGAGAGAGAGAGAGAGAGAGAGAGAGAGAGAGAGAGAGAGAGAGAGAGAGAGAGAGAGAGAGAGAGAGAGAGAGACTTTAGGCTTCTTTCCCCTCTAGAGGAGGTACCTGCTCTTTTATATTTCTTTACTCATGCCATCAACCTCTCCTCTTCACTCCCTCATCCCTTGCTTTAAATTACGATCCCAAGATCTGATCATGTTAGGTTGATCCGTCGCTGAGAACTCCATTATTCCTTCCCACATGTTCCAGGCAAAGTGCTGGTGTGCATGAGTGGCCTGCTTGTTGTATAGGCTTAACACGCTCCGGCATCTTTCTATAGGGCTGGGCTGAGGAAGAACTCTTTCAGGAACAAAGCTAAAGCTATTGATGATGGACTGGAGGAAGGTATTAATCATGCACTCTATCCACGAATGCATCTTGCGCTAGCAGTGGCTAACGTACTCAATCGTCTGAGTAAATGTGTTGAAAACGCAGGTGAGAGTGTGATGTGAATAAAATTCTCAAAAGTGCCAGGTAATTGACAATTTGTTTCACTAAAATCAATCGAAGAATATAAGAGACAAATTAGCAATCTGATATAAAGTTACTTATCATATATCCTGTGCTTTCCAAACCACTAAGAGAAGAAAAGAACACTTCTTGTGTTCGTTACCCAGAATACGTTCTCTCTTTGTCTTGTCTCTTAATACTCTGATGGTTCTGCTTTATCTCTGTTATTCTTCATATTCCTTTTTTTTTCTACGATGCTTGCCAGACTACTGCTCCCCCGGTTAATTTGGCCGCATTCTTCTAAAGACATGACCGATGGGACTTCGATAGGTCTCCCGTGTCACTTCCCTGATATCTCACCACTAAAGTTCCTGCTGGGGACAATTACTCAACCCATCGGTCAGCGTTGTCTCCTCCATGGTTCAGTCACACACAAACACTGCAGGCATCACCATACCCAAGGTTCCTTACATAAGCTGATGACCAGTTCAGAACAGCATATAAGACATCGCCAAGGGGCTTACTGTCTCCCTCAGGTGAAAGGAGCTGGGGCTCTCCTTCCATTGGGATCTTGTGGAGAGCAAGAATTCTTGAGATAATGCCATTAACCCTCGCTCTCTCTCAAATACCATCCAGCACAAATCCTACAGCTTAAAACACTCTAGTCATGTAGCTACAAGAGATACATCCGTAGTACAATCGTTTTATTTATTTATTATACTTTGTCGCTGTCTCCCGCGTTAGCGAGGTAGCGCAAGGAGACAGACGAAAGAATGGCCCAACCCGCCCACATACACGCATATATATATATATGTATATATATATATATATATATATATATATATATATAAATATATATATATATATATATATATATATATATATATATATATATATATATATATATATATATATATATATATATATATATATATATATATATATATATACATATATATATATAAATATATATATATATATATATATATATATATATATATATATATATATATATATATATATATATATATATACATATATATATATATATATATATATATATATATATATATATATATATATATATATATATATATATATATATATATATATATATATATATATATATATATATATATATATATATATATATATATATATATATATATATATATATATATATATATATATATATATATATATATATATATATATATATATATATATATATATATATTTTTTTTTTTTTTTTTTTTGCTTTGTCGCTGTCTCCCGCGTTTGCGAGGTAGCGCAAGGAAACAGACGAAAGAAATGGCCCAACCCACCCCCATACACATGTATATACATACGTCCACACACGCAAATATACATACCTACAAAGCTTTCCATGGTTTACCCCAGACGCTTCACATGCCCTGATTCAATCCACTGACAGCACGTCAACCCCGGTATACCACATCGATCCAATTCACTCTATTCCTTGCCCTCCTTTCACCCTCCTGCATGTTCAGGCCCCGATCACACAAAATCTTTTTCACTCCATCTTTCCACCTCCAATTTGGTCTCCCACTTCTCCTCGTTCCCTCCACCTCCGACACATATATCCTCTTGGTCAATCTTTCCTCACTCATTCTCTCCATGTGCCCAAACCATTTCAAAACACCCTCTTCTGCTCTCTCAACCACGTTCTTTTTATTTCCACACATCTCTCTTACCCTTACGTTACTTACTCGATCAAACCACCTCACACCACACATTGTCCTCAAACATCTCATTTCCAGCACATCCATCCTCCTGCGCACAACTCTATCCATAGCCCACGCCTCGCAACCATACAACATTGTTGGAACCACTATTCCTTCAAACATACCCATTTTTGCTTTCCGAGATAATGTTATCGACTTCCACACATTCTTCAAGGCTTCCAGGATTTTCGCCCCCTCCCCCACCCTATGATCCACTTCCGCTTCCATGGTTCCATCCGCTGCCAGATCCACTCCCAGATATCTAAAACACTTTACTTCCTCCAGTTTTTCTCCATTCAAACTTACCTTCCAATTGACTTGACCCTCAACCCTACTGTACCTAATTACCTTGCTCTTATTCACATTTACTCTTAACTTTCTTCTTTCACACACTTTACCAAACTCAGTCACCAGCTTCTGCAGTTTCTCACATGAATCAGCCACCAGCGCTGTATCATCAGCGAACAACAACTGACTCATTTCCCAAGTCCTCTCATCCCCAACAGACTTCATACTTGCCCCTCTTTCCAAAACTCTTGCATTCACCTCCCTAACAACCCCATCCATAAACAAATTAAACAACCATGGAGACATCACACACCCCTGCCGCAAACCTACATTCACTGAGAACCAATCACTTTCCTCTCTTCCTACACGTACACATGCCTTACATCCTCGATAAAAACTTTTCACTGCTTCTAACAACTTGCCTGCCACACCATATATTCTTAATACCCTCCACAGAGCATCTCTATTAACTCTATCATATGCCTTCTCCAGATCTATAAATGCTACATACAAATCCATTTGCTTTTCTAAGTATTTCTCACATACATTCTTCAAAGCAAACACCTGATCCTCACATCCTATACCACTTCTGAAACCACACTGCTCTTCCCCAATATATATATATATATATATATGCGTGTATGTGGGGGGGTTGGGCCATTCTTTCGTCTGGTTCCTTGCGCTACCTCGCTAACGCGGGAGACAGCGACAAAGTATAATAAATAAATAAAACGAATGTACTACGGACGTATCTCTTGTAACTACATATACATATATATATACTCATACGAACAAAGTGCATATGAACGCGCACCTTCATAGAACATATAGACCTCCAACAGCCAGGATCGAACCCGGGACCCCTGTGCAACAGGCGGGAGCGCTACCGCTAGGCTATGATCGCCCTATGATCATTATCTAGCAGTAGCGCTCCCGCCTGTTGCATAGGGGTCCTGAGTTCGATCCTGGCTGTTGGAGGTTTTTATGATATATATATATATATATATATATATGTATATATATATATATATATATATATATATATATATATCTGTGGATAGGGGAGGAAGAATACTTCCCACGTATTCCCTGCGTGTCGTAGAAGGCGACTAAAAGGGGAGGGAGCGGGGGCCTGGAAATCCTCCCCTCTTGTTTCTTTTTAATTTTCCAAAAGAAGGAACAGAAAAGGGGTCTAGGTGAGGATATTCCCTCAGAGGCCCAGTCCTCTCTTCTTAACACTACCTTGCTAACGCGAGAAATGGCGAATAGTTTGAAAGAAAAAGAAAAGGAAGATATATATATATATATATATATATATATATATATATATATATATATATATATATATATATATATATATATATGTTCTGGAAGGAGGTAAATAGGGTGCGTAAGACAAGGGAGCAAATGGGAACTTCAGTGAAGGGCGTAAATGGGGAGGTGATAACAAGTAGCGGTGATGTGAGAAGGAGATGGAATGAGTATTTTGAAGGTTTGTTGAATGTGTCTGATGACAGAGTGGCAGATATACGGTGTTTTGGTCGAGGTGGTGTGCAAAGTGAGAGGGTTAGGGAAAATGATTTGGTAAACAGAGAAGAGGTAGTAAAAGCTTTGCGGAAGATGAAAGCCGGCAAGGCAGCAGGTTTGGATGGTATTGCAGTGGAATTTATTAAAAAAGGGGGTGACTGTATTGTTGACTGGTTGGTAAGGTTATTTAATGTATGTATGACTCATGGTGAGGTGCCTGAGGATTGGCGGAATGCGTGCATAGTGCCATTGTACAAAGGCAAAGGGGATAAGAGTGAGTGCTCAAATTACAGAGGTACAAGTTTGTTGAGTATTCCTGGTAAGTCATATGGGAGGGTATTGATTGAGAGGGTGAAGGCATGTACAGAGCATCAGATTGGGGAAGAGCAGTGCGGTTTCAGAAGTGGTAGAGGATGTGTGGATCAGGTGTTTGCTTTGAAGAATGTATGTGAGAAATACTTAGAAAAGCAAATGGATTTGTATGTAGCATTTATGGATCTGGAGAAGGCATATGATAGAGTTGATAGAGATGCTCTGTGGAAGGTATTAAGAATATATGGTGTGGGAGGCAAGTTGTTAGAAGCAGTGAAAAGTTTTTATCGAGGATGTAAGGCATGTGTACGTGTAGGAAGAGAGGAAAGTGATTGGTTCTCAGTGAATGTAGGTTTGCGGCAGGGGTGTGTGATGTCTCCATGGTTGTTTAATTTGTTTATGGATGGGGTTGTTAGGGAGGTAAATGCAAGAGTCCTGGAAAGAGGGGCAAGTATGAAGTCTGTTGGGGATGAGAGAGCTTGGGAAGTGAGTCAGTTGTTGTTCGCTGATGATACAGCGCTGGTGGCTGATTCATGTGAGAAACTGCAGAAGCTGGTGACTGAGTTTGGTAAAGTGTGTGGAAGAAGAAAGTTAAGAGTAAATGTGAATAAGAGCAAGGTTATTAGGTACAGTAGGGGTGAGGGTCAAGTTAATTGGGAGGTGAGTTTGAATGGAGAAAAACTGGAGGAAGTGAAGTGTTTTAGATATCTGGGAGTGGATCTGTCAGTGGATGGAACCATGTAAGTGGAAGTGGATCATAGGGTGGGGGAGGGGGCGAAAATTTTGGGAGCCTTGAAAAATGTGTGGAAGTCGAGAACATTATCTCGGAAAGCAAAAATGGGTATGTTTGAAGGAATAGTGGTTCCAACAATGTTGTATGGTTGCGAGGCGTGGGCTATGGATAGAGATGTGCACAGGAGGATGGATGTGCTGGAAATGAGATGTTTGAGGAAAATGTGTGGTGTGAGGTGGTTTGATCGAGTAAGTAACGTAAGGGTAAGAGAGATGTGTGGAAATAAAAAGAGCGTGGTTGAGAGAGCAGAAGAGGGTGTTTTGAAATGGTTTGGGCACATGGAGAGAATGAGTGAGGAAAGATTGACCAAGAGGATATATGTGTCGGAGGTGGAGGGAACGAGGAGAAGAGGGAGACCAAATTGGAGGTGGAAAGATGGAGTGAAAAAGATTTTGTGTGATCGGGGCCTGAACATGCAGGAGGGTGAAAGGAGGGCAAGGAATAGAGTGAATTGGAGCGATGTGGTATACCGGGGTTGACGTGCTGTCAGTGGATTGAATCAAGGCATGTGAAGCGTCTGGGGTAAACCATGGAAAGCTGTGTAGGTATGTATATTTGCGTGTGTGGACGTGTGTATGTACATGTGTATGGGGGGGGGGGGGTTGGGCCATTTCTTTCGTCTGTTTTCTTGCGCTACCTCGCAAACGCGGGAGACAGCGACAAAGTATTAAAAAAAAAAAAAAAAAAAAAAAATATATATATATATATATATATATATATATATATATATATATATATATATATATATATATATATATATATATATATACATACATACAATTACATGCCAGAGGAAAAACAATTAAGGTTTTTATTCTAAACCAAATTTTTTCGTTTCCCACACTAAGTTTTCCAATATTAATGAGGGAAAAAGACAGGCAAATGTATGAATAGAAGCTTCATTATGCAACTGACTCTTGAAAAACAAGTACATGACGTGAAAAGAATACATAATGAGAGTGTGAATTACAAAGTGAATATTCCATTGGCTTCCACAGGTCCATGCGAGCCTTGCTGTCATTAAGAGGTTAAGGCTAGTGGGAGAATCAGCCGACATCTTGCACAGTACAGAGTCAGAAGACAAATATCTTTGGTTTCCTGGCATGTCGGAGGTCAGCCCGTGATCCATCATTATTTCTCTACCTCATCCTAGTCATTTCTGTCTTTCCACCGTGATGTTGCTGCTCTCTCTTTTATTCTATAGGTATTATCTCGACCTCCAGTTTCTCACTTGGATCTGCCACCAGTGCTCTTTTATCAGCAATCAAACACCGATTCACTTCTCAGCCACACCCCCACTCTCAACAGACGGTGAGGAATGTGGTTGTTGTGGTTAGCAGTGTGGTAGTAATGGTAAGCAGGTGTTGATGTTGTGAAAGAAAGCGATTAAAAAGTAATGAATTCATTCTTACTCCGCCCATACCTATTTTGTATCCTAACCATAGACTACTTCCCACCTATCCGTACTCACACTACACCCACCCACACTTCATCCTGCCCACTCCCACAGTTACAGTTCGACCACAGTCACAACGCAACCAACTCACACTCATACCATGCAAGGTGGCAGGTAACCACCGACAGGGGAGGTACCATCGCCTGGGTATTAGGAGGATTAATGACGACAGTGCAGTGAGCCAGTACCAGCGGTTGTCAGGTTCCCCTCCTGGCCCAGGTTCTTGTCATATTTCTTTGTACCCTACACACACACACACACACACACACACACACACACACACACGTGGGTCTCTGGCATTCACGCCAGAAACATAACACTCTCTCCATCTTACACCAACACTCGGCAATACATATCTCGCTCGACTCTGTACATGATTCTAAATTCTTCAGCATTGAGCGCTACCTGATGACCCTATCTGATGTTACACTCTCGACGTGGGTGAATAGTTACGGCCACCCACACTACACTGCAACACACGCCCACATTACCCCACCCACACTACACGCAACACACGCCCACACTACCCCACTCACAACACCAGGATTATATCCCGTCCACACTCATCTACTCCCCATCCACGCATAGACCCGCCCACACCGACAATACACCCTAACTATAACCGCGATAAACCCGACCCATGCCGATATTACATGCCAGACACACAAAACCAAATACGCCCACACCAGGAGTTCATCTACCACACATCCACTTCTCTTAATCCCACAGTATACTACCATCGTCACTTACGCCCACACTGAACCCAGCCCACATGATCACTACAACCCACTCACACTTACACTGCACCTCACCAACACAACACCTCACTCACACTCATGCTACATCACACCAACACAACACCTCACTCACACCCCACACTTCTCCCCAGCCACACTAAAAGCACAGTACACCTATGTAAATATATACACACACCATCACTCCACTTGGACACAACAACCCCACACCAATCCACAACAAACCCCACGCGCACCATACCCACACTACACTCCATCCACACCCACACTACACTCCCCCCACCCACATACCCACACTCACAATACATTCACTCACCCACACCCGACGCCAACACTTTATCCACCCACACCTGCACTAACACTACATCCACCTACACCCACGCTAGCACTATATCCACCTACACCTTACACCCAAACTACTCATACCCTTACTCACACCTGTGGTAGGTCGCAGTCAACATCCAAAGTGCACCTCGTCTACATTGCACTCTCACACACCACTAAATCACCTCCCACACCAAACCAGATCCTCCCTACGTCTACACTACAACCGATCCACTCCCACATCCACACCCACACTACTCCCTATGCACATCCACACCACCTATCCATCATCACAAGAGCGACACCACAAAAAATGCTACCAGCAAAATTACATTTTCCCGACACTTAATGACTCTGATAGAACATTGAAACGGAAATACAAAATTTAATTGTAATCTGTTTGAGGCCGACGGCCGGACGGGTGGTCAGGACTGGGATGTTCCTGACGTCCAGACCTGTTCTACACGATGGTTGGCTCATCATAGAGACAGGCAGGAAGAAGCAGAATAATCAAGGTTGGCTGAGGTTTGTTTGTTGTGGTTATCCTTGGGGATAGGGGAGAAAGAATACTTCCCACGTATTCCCTGCGTGTCGTAGAATGCGACTAAAAGGGGAGGGAGCGGGGGGCTGGGAATCCTCCCCCTCTCGTTTTATTTAGTTTTCCAAAAGAAGGAACAGAGAAGGGGGCCAGGCGAGGATGTTCCCTCAAAGGCTCGGTCCTCTGTTCTTGGCGCTACCTTGCTAACGCGGGAAATGGCGAATAGTGTGAAAGGATGAATATATATATATATATATATATATATATATATATATATCTTTTCTTTCTTTCAAACTATTCGCCATTTCCCGCATTAGCGAGGTAGCGTTAAGAACAGAGGACTGGGCCTTTGAGGGAATACCCTCACCTGGCCGAATTCTCTGTTCCTTCTTTTGGAAAATTAAAAAAAAAAAAAAAAGAGAGGGGAGGATTTCCAGCCCCCCGCTCCCTCCCCTTTTAGTCGCCTTCTACGACACGCAGGGAATACGTGGGAAGTATTCTTTCTCCCCTATCCCCAGGGATATATATATATATATATATATATATATATATATATATATATATATATATATATATATATATGTATGTATATTCTATTTTTTTTATAGTATTCGCCATTTCCCGGGTTAGCGAGGTAGCATTAAGAACAGAGGACTAAGCCTTTGAGGGAATATCCTCACTTGACCCCCTTCTCAGTTCCTTCTTTTGAAAAATCAAAAACGAGAGGGAAGGATTTCCTCCCCCAGCTTCCTCCGCTTTTAGTCGCCTTCTACGACACGCAGGGAATAAGTGGAAAATAATCTTTCTCCCTTAACTCAAGGGATAATATAAAGAGGACGGGAGCTGGGGGCTAGAAACCCTCCCCTCTTTGTATTCTATCTTTCCAAAAGGGGAAACAGAAGGAGTCATGCGGGTAGTGCTCATCCTCCTCGAAGGCTCAGACTGGGATGTCCAAATGTTTGCGGATTTAACCAAGATGAGAAAATTGGAGAGAGAGATGGTATGTTAGAGGAAAGGAACCTGGATGCTTTGGCTCTGAGTGAAACGAAGCTCATGGGTAAAGGTGTAGAGTGATTTAGGAATGTCTCGGGAGTAAAGTCAGGGGTTGGTGAGAGGACAAGAGCAAAGGAAGGAGTAGCACTACTCTTGAAGCAGGAGTTGTAGGAGTATGTAATAGAGTGTAAGAAAGTAAACTCTAGATTGATATGGGTAAAACTGAAAGTGAATGGAGAGAGATAGGTGATTATTGGTGCCTATGCACCTGGTCACGAGAAGAAAGATCATGAGCGGCAATTGTTTTGGGAGCTGCTGAGTGAGTGTTAGAAGCTTTGATGCACGAGACCGGTTATAGTGATGGGTGATTTGAATGCAAAGATGAGTAATGTGGCAGTTGAGGGTATATATGAGCTTGTAGATTTGTGCTAAAAAAGGACTGGTGATTGAGAATACCTGGTTTAAAAAGAGAGATATACATAAATATACGCATGTAAGTAGGAGAGATGGCCAGAGAGCATTATTAAATTACGTGTTAAATATCAGACGCGGGAAAGAGAGACTTTTAGAGTTAATGTGCTGAGAAGGGCAACCGGAGGGATGTCCGATCATCATCTTGTGGAGAAGGTGAAGATTTGTAGAGGTTTTCAGAAAAGAGAGAATGTTGGGGAGAAGAGAGTGGTGAGAGTAAGTGAGCTTGGAAAGGAGAATTGTGTGGGGAAGTACCAGGAGAGATTGAGTTAAGAATGGATAAAGGTGAGAGCAAAGGACGTAAGGGTAGTGGGGGAGGAATGGGATGTATTTATGGAAGCAGTGATGGCTTGCGCAAAAGATGCTTGTGGCATGAGAAAGGTGGGAGGTGAGCAGATTAGAAAGGGTTGTGAGCGGTGGGATGAAGAAGTACGATTGTTAGTGAAAGAGAAGAGTGAGGCTTTTGGACGATTTTTGCAGGGAAGTACTGCGAATGACTGGGAGATGTATAAAAGAAAGCGGAAAGAGTTCAAGAGAAAGGTGCAAAAGGTGAAACAGAGGGCAAATGAGAGTTGGGGTGAGAGAGTATCATTAAATTTTAGGAAGAATAAAAAGATGTTTTGGAAGGTGAGAAAGTGCGTAAGACATGAAAACAAATGGGAACATCAGTGAAGGGGCAAATAGGGAGGCAATAACAAGTAATGGTAAAGTGAGGAGATGGAATGAGTATTTTCAAGGTTTGTTGAATGTGTTTGATGATAGAGTGGCAGATATACGGTGCTTTGGTCGAGGTGAGAGGGTCAGGAGAATGGTTTGGTAAACAGAGAAGAGGCAGTGAAAGCTTTGCGGAAGATGAAAGCCGGCAAGGCGGCGGGTTTAGATGATACTGCAGTGGAATTTACTAAAGAAGGGGGTGACTGTGTTGTTGACCGGTTGGTAAGGATGCTCAATGTATGTATGGTTCATGGTGAAGTGCCTGAGAATTGGTGGAATGCACGCATAGTGCCATTGTATAAAGACAAAGGGTTATAGGTGGGTGTTCAAATTACAGAAGTATAATTTTGTTGAGTATTCCTGGGAAATTATATGGGAAGGTATTGCTTGAGAGGGTAAAAGCATGTACAGAATATCAGATTTGGGAAGAGCAGTGTAGTTTCAGAAGTGATAGAGGATGTGTGGATCAGGTGTTTGCTTTGAAGAATGTATATGAGAAATACATAGAAAAACAGATGGATTTGCATGTAGCATTTATGGATGTGCAGAAAGCATATGGTAGAGTTGATAGTGAATGTCGGTTTGCGGCAGGATTGCGTGATATCTTCATGGCTGTTTAATTTGTTTATGAATGGGGTTGTTAGGAGGGTGAATGCAAGAGTTTTTGTGAGAGGGGCAAGTATGCAGTCTGTTGTGGAAGCGAGGGCTGGGGAGGCGAGTCGGTTGTTGTTCGCTGATGATACATCGCTGGTGGATGATTCGGCCGAGAAACTGCAGAAGTTGGTGACTGAGTTTGGTAAAGTGTGCGAAAGAAAAAAGTTGAAAGTAAATGCCAATAAGAGCAAAGTTATTAGGCTTAATAGGGTTAGAGGACAAGTTGATTGGGAGGTAACTTTGAATGGAGATAAACTGGAGGAAGTGAAGTGTTTTACATATCTGGGAGTGGATTTGGCAACGGATGGAACCATGGAAGCGGAACTGAGTCACAGGGCGGGAGAGGAGTTGGAGATTCTGGGAGCGTTGAAGAATGTATGGAAGGTGAGAACGATATCTCGGAGAGCAAAAATGGGTATGTTTGAATGAATAGTGGTTCCGACAATGTTATATGATTGCGAGGTGTGGGTTATAGATAGGGTTGTGAGGAGGAAGGTGGATGTGTTGAAAATGAAATGTTTGAGGACAATATGTTGTGTGAGGTGGTTTGATCGAGTAAGTAATGAAAGGGTAAGAGAGATGTGTTGTAATAAAAAGAGTGTGGTTAAGAAAGCAGCAGAGGGTGTACTGAAATGGTTTAGTCACATGGAGAGAATGAGTGAGGAAAGATTGACAGAGAGGATATATGTGTCAGAGGTGGAGGGAACGAAGAGTAGTGTAGGCCAAAATGAAGGTGGATGATGGAGTGAAAAAGATTTAGAGGGATCGGGGCCTGAACATGCAGGAGGGTGAAAGGCGTGCAAGGAATAGAGTGAATTGGAACGATGTGGTATACCGAGGTGGATGTGCTGTCACTGGATTTAATCAGAACATGAGAAACGTCTGGGATAAATCATGGAAAGTTTTGTGGGGCCTGGACGTGGAAAAAGAGCTGTGGTTTCGGTGCATTACACATGACAGATAGAGACTGAGTATGAGCGAATGTGGCCTTTGTTGTCTTTTCCTAGCGCTACCTCGCGCGCACGCGCAGGAGAGCTGGGGGTGCGATTTCATATGTGGCGGGGTGGCGAAGAGAGCGGATGAAGGCAGCAAGTGTGGATGTGTGCTCGTGTATATATGTATATGTCTGTGTATGTTTATGTATGTATACGTTGAAATGTATAGGCACGTATATGTGCATGTGTGGGCGTTTATGTATATACATATGTATGTGGGTGGGTTGGGCTATTCTTTCGTTTGTTCCCTTGCGCTACCTCGCTAACGCGGGAGATACCGACTAAGTATGATAAATGAATAGTATATATATATATATATATATATATATATATATATATATATATATATACACACATATATATTTATATCATACAAACCTCCAACAGCCAGGATTGAACCCGGGACCGTTGTGTAACAGGCAGGAATGCCACCGCTAGGCTATGGGCCTGGCTAATAAGAAATAACTATTAAAATACTATGTACTCGAATACCCTTCGTCTCACGTTGGTGAGCAACGGGGTCTACACCGGTTATTTCCCAACAGGCGCACATAGCCAGCAAATAGCATCTTACCGAACCTAACTGTACATAGTATTCGAATAGTTATTTCTTATTAGCCAGGCCCATAGCCTAGCGGTAGCATTCCTGCCTGTTACACAACGGTCCCGGGTTCAATCCTGGCTGTTGGAAGTTTGTATGTTCTATGAAGGTGCGCGTTCATATGCACTTTGTTCGTATATAAATATATATATATATATATATATATATATATATATATATATATATATATATATATATATATATATATCATCTCTGGCAATAGGGGAGAAAGAAACTTCCCACGTATTCCCTTCGTGTTGTAGAAGGCGACTAAAAGGAGAGGGAGGTGGGGCTGAAAATCCTTCCCTCCCGTTTTTACTTTTTCAAAAGAAGAAACAGAAAAGAAGGCTAAGTAAGGTTATTCTCTCTAAGGCTCAGTCCTCTGTCCTTAATCCGGGAAATGGCGAATATGTATGTTATAGAAATATTGATATATCTTTAGAGGTAGGGGAGAAAGTATTCCAACCACGTATATCCCATGTTGTAAAAAAAAAAGTACTAAGATGGGAGGGATTTGGGGTTCTGGAAACCCTCCCCTTCATGTTTTTCAACTTCGAAATGGTGGAAGAAAAGAAAGAGTCAAGGGAGGAACTCTCATCCTCTTCCATGACAGAGAGTGGGGTGTCTGAATGTGTGTGGACGTAACCAAGATGAGAAGAGAAGCGATATAGGTAGCATGTTTGTGGAAAGGAACGTGGATGTTCTGGCTATGAGTGAAACAAGGCTCAATATAAAGGGGAAGGAATGTTTTGGATAGTCTTAGGAGTCAACTCAAGGGTTAGCGTTAAGGCAAGGACGAGAGCAAAGTAGGAGATAGCACTTCTGCTGAAGGAGGAGTTGTGGAAATGTGGCAAAGAGTGCAAGGCATTGAACTCCAGAGTAATTTGAGCAAAAATCCTAGTAGATTACTAGAGATGGTGATCATTGGAGCTTATACAAGTGGCCATGAGAAAGGCGGCGAAGAGGCAAATGTTTTGGGTGTAGCTGAGTGAGGGTGTCAGTCGTTTTGTTGCGAGAGATCGGGTATTAGTGTGGGTGATTTGAATGCAAAAAATGGATAGTATGAGAGTTGAGTATGATAGTTGAGAGTGTGAACTAAAGTAATAAACAACTTATGGAGTTATGTGCCGAAAGTGAAGTGGTGACTGGGAATACCTTCTTTAAAAACAGGGACACATATGTGAGAGAGAAGTGTGTGGCATGCAGAAAATGGAAGATGGGTAGGTAAGAAAAGATAGCATTTGGTGGGATAACGAGCTAAAGCTGCTAGTGAAAGAGAAAAGAGAGGTCCATGTCCGGTACCTGCAGAGAAGAAATGCGAGTGATTAGAGTTACAAGAGGAAACGGTAAGAAGGTAAGAGGAAGGTGCAGGGGTTGTTAAAAGAGGGCAAATAAGAGCTGGAGTGAAAGAGTATCAGCAAGTATTGGGGAGAGAACAAGATTGTTTCGGAAGGAGTTTAATAATGTGAAAAAATTAAGGGAACAAATAGGAAGATTGGTGAAAGGACAAATGGGAAAGTGGTAGCTGTTAGTGATGAGTTGAGGAGGAGATCGAGTGAGTATTCTGAAGGGCAGTTAGATATTCTTTATGATAGGGTGGCATAGGTAAGGTGTTTGGGTCGGGGAAATATGCATAGTGGGAGCATCATGGAAGGTAATCTGGTGAAGAGAAAAGAGGTGATGAAAACCTTGTGTGAGAAGAAATGTGGCAAAGCGGCTGGAGTGGATGGTATTGCAGTTGAACCACTTAAGAAAGAGGGTGACCGTGCTGTTGATTGGTTAGTCAGGACTTTCGGTCAATGTATGGATTATGGCGAAGTGTTAAAGGAATGGAAGAATGCATGTGCAGTGCTTTGCGTATAGGCAAGGGGGGAAAAGGTAACTATTCTAACTGCAGACGTATAAGTTTGTTGAGTATACCTGGCAAGTTGTATGGAAAAAGTGATCGAGAGGGTGGTGGCATGCACAAAGCAGCATCAAATCGGAGTAAAACAACGTGGTTTTAGGAGTGGTAGAGGATGCGTGGTTCATGGGTTTGCTTTGAAGGGTGTGAATGAGAAATACTTAGAAAAACAGAAGGTTTTGTTTGAGACATGTATGGGTTTGGAGAAAGCATATGACGGGGTTGATGGAGATACTTTGTGAAAGCTTTTGCGAATTATATGATGTGGGAGAAGAGCTATTAGAAGCAGTGGGGAGCTTTTATTAACAGACGAAGGCATGTGTGCGAGTAGGTAAAGAAATGGGTGAATGGTTCCATGTGAAGGTTGGGCAACGGCAGGGGTGTATGATGTCACCCAACTGGTTAATTTGTTTTTGGATGGGATAGTGAGGTAGGTAAATACAAGGTCTCGGAGATGGAAGCTATAAAGGCTGTGGCCCCTGAGAAGTGAGTCGGTTGTTCTTTGCTGATGACATGACGCTGGTGACGGATTCGTGTGAGAAACCGCAAAATTTGGTGTCTGAATTTGGGAATGTGTGTGAAAAGAGAGAGTTGAGAGTAAATGTAAATGAAAGCAACGTTATTAGGTTTAGCAGTGCAAAGAGGCAGGTTTGGCGAGGTGTGAATTTTAATGGAGAAGACTTTGAGGAGTGAGGTTTTAGGTGACTGGAAGTGGATATGGCAGAAAGTGGAGCCATGAAAGCTGAAGTGAGTCATGGGGTGGGTGAGCGAGTGAAGGTTCAGGGAACTTTAGGAATGTATGGAAAATGAAGTCATTATATGAGAGCGTGAAATGGGCATGTTTAAAGGTGGAGTAGCCCAAACGATGTTGTACGAATGAGAGGCATGTACTATAGATGAGAATATAAGGAGGAGGGTGGATGTGTTGGAAATGTTAGGGGACAACACGCACTGTGAAATTGTCTTACCGAGTAGGAAAGACAGGGTTAGGGAGATGTGTGGTAATAAGGACAGTATAGTTGTAAGAGCTATAAATAGTATGCTGAAATGGTTTGCACATATCGGAAGATTGTGGCAACACGTTGACAAAAAGGATATATGCTTCAGAAGTGGATGCTACAAGGAAAATGGGGAGACCGAATTGGAGTTGGAAGGATGGAGTGAATGAGAATTTGTGTTTGGTGCCTGAACGTGCAGGATGGTGAGAGGTGTGCACGGAACAGAGTGATTTCAACGATGTGGTATACAAGGGATGACGTGCTCTCATTGGACTGAGCCAGGGCATTTGAAGTGGCTGGAGTAAACTACGGAAAGGTCCATGGGGCTTGGTTGTCGATAGTGGACTGTGGTATCGTTGCATTACACATGACAGCTAAAGAATGGATGTGAGGGAAAGAGGCTTTTTATTCGTCTGTTCTTGGCGCTGTATGGCTAATGCAAGAAAGGGCGAACAAGGACATACGTATCAGGTTCTGCGTGCATTCAGGATCGTATGGAAGGATAGATATAACAAGGATCCTTAAGCCTGAAAGTAGAGTAGTTTCGATGTAGTGTAGAAGTGAGTCTTGGGTCTTGAATGCAATAGAAGGGAAGAGTGTGGATGGATGAGCTGGAAATAAAAAATCGTAGACCGATATCTGGAGTGAGGTGTGATAATTGTGTAGGGAATGAGAGTGTACAAGAGAAATGTGGAAGTAGGCAGAGGTCTCGACTGGGAAGTGATCAGTGTGTACTGTTATGCTGGGTACGTAAAGAGCAAATGAACGAAGAAGGAAGACTGACTAAGGTCTGAATATTAAAAGAGGAGGGAGGAAAGGTGAGTGAGAGACCGAGAAGTATATAGAGGGATGGAGTGCAGTGTACCTGGAGTATCGGAACCTTAACATTCAGGGGTGTTAGAGGTGTGTGCCTGGGATAGAATGAAATAGATCGATATTACATATTGGGAGCGACGTGTTGTTGATAGGCTTAATTACCGTGCATGAAAGTCAGTCCTTACGGAATGGTCTATGGGGCTTGGCTGTAGATGGTTGTCTCTGGTACGTTGAGCATGACTCCTAGAGAATGGATGTGTGGAAATGAGGCCACTGTTCGTTAGTTCCTGACGCTACCTCGCTACGACAGGAGAATCTGTGGTTTAGAAAAACGATATATATATATATATATATATATATATATATATATATATATATATATATATATATATATATATATATATATATATATATATATATATATATATATATATCTTTTTTTTTTATACTATTCAGCATTTCCCGCGTTAGCTAGGTAGTGTTAAGAACAGAGGACTGGGCCTCTGAGGGAATATCCTCACCTGGTCCCCTTCACTGTTCCTTCTTTTGGAAAATTGAAAAA